>NW_005435071.1:275638-282867 GCF_000147415.1 Chlorella variabilis | reverse complement strand
CTGGGCAAGGTGGGGGGGGGCTGGGGCGGAGGTGGAGGGAGGGCCGGGAAGTGTGGGGGGAGGGCCGGGAGGTGTGGGGGGAGGGCCGGGAGATGGGGAGGGAGGACTGGGGAGGGAGGGTCGACATGGAGTTTATGAAGGGGAAGGATGCCTAGGAAGGGAGGCTGCGGAGGAGGCCTGGGGAGGGCCGTCGCGGGCGTGCTGGCCGCAGCGCCTGCCCCCGAGCGCCCGCATGCCACCACCACCCGAACACCGCCCCCGAGCGCCGCCCTGACGTGCGGCCTCCATGCTCCCGCCCCCCCTGCGCCGCCCCTGGGTGCAGCTGACGCTGACGTACAACCGCACGCGCCAGGCCTCCATCACCACAGAGCTCATCGAAATCATCTCCGGTGCCACCGCGCTGGCGGGCTGAGGCGGGCGCGCCCGCAGGGGCCGCGGGAGGCGGCGGCGGGAGGAGGCTACGCGCGGCCACCGCGCCGGCGGCAGCGGCGGCGCCCAGCTGCAGCCTCCCTGCCCGAGTGTGGAGGCCTGATGCCCTCCCTGCCTGGCCCAGGATGCTGCGTTCCTCGAGCTGGTTTTCCCCCGCCCGCAGCGTTCCCTGTGCGCCGTTGTCGGCAGGCGGGCACGCTCTGCCTGCCCGCCTGCCCGCCCCATTGTGAGGCTGCGCTGCCGAATGATTCGGCGGAGCGCATGCCTGCCGGGGCGCTGTCTGCAAAGCTCTGTAACTCACTGAACAAAATGGG
The DNA here is from genome assembly GCF_000147415.1 of Chlorella variabilis. Lineage (NCBI taxonomy): Eukaryota > Viridiplantae > Chlorophyta > Trebouxiophyceae > Chlorellales > Chlorellaceae > Chlorella > Chlorella variabilis. The sequence goes on along the minus strand of NW_005435071.1, from coordinate 282,124 downwards.
GTGCAGTGCTGCAAGCGCCACAACGGTGACCTGGCGGCGGCGGCGCCAGTACCTGTACAGCGGCTTCTGCGCTGGCCACCACCAACGCAGGCGCCAGCCTGCTGCTATTTATCGCACCATCTTCCCGTCCCCGACTTCTGGCCCGCTTGTGACCAGGCGTGAGTCTCACCATGCCCTACATGCGCGCCTCAGCGCGCTGCTGCCTCGCACTCATGCTGGCTTCGCTCCTAGTGGCAACCCAGGTGAGGCGCGCGCGAGCTGGGTGGTCGGGCTGCCCTTGCCACTTTGCCGCCAGCGCCACCCGCCACCCGCTCACACATGCGCCCGCCGCGCCCCGGCCTCCCCTGCAGGCTCGCCAGGCGCTGGCGCTGGCGCCCGCGCCTGCCGCGGGCGACGAGGCGGCGCCTGCTCCGGAGCCCGCAGGCAGCGGCATGCCGCTGGGGAAGCTGGCAGCCGACTGCGACCCCGCAGAGTTCATGAACAAGCCGTGCAGCCCAGACATGTCGGACGCCTGCTGCCCGCCCCTCAAGTGCAGCCCCGCCGTGAACCGCATGGCGCCCGACCTGTACGCCTGCCAGTGACCTGTCCCTGGTGCTGGGCAAGCCGAGGTGGCAGTCCTGCATCTCTCCTGTACCATGCACCTGCCCTCCCGCCGTGAATCATTTCATTCACCCCCATTCCGCACCTTGCCTACTGATTTGCTTAGTGACTGGCCCTCTGATTTCATTGGAAGGGACCTTGTAAAGGACCGCCACAGATTGTGCGTAGGAAGCTGATAACTTGGGCTGCAGCGCCAGCCCAGCCTTTCACGAACCGGCTGCTGCGCGCCCACCAGCGCTGGCCCCTCGGGGAGGCACCCGCCCGCCGAAGAATCTTACACAAGCAGCTAAATAGGAGTTCAATCTGAGGAACGAGGCCAAGTGCAAAAAGTGGTATAGGATGGAGAGGAACAGAGTGCTATTCGGCCGGCGGCGAGGGGACAGCATGGGCACGCGCTTCCCGCCCCTCTGCCGCCGGCACAACACCAGGCTAAACCAGGAAGAAATGGGCTTCAGCCGCCAAAGCGAATCGAGAGGGGCAGGACGCCTGCCGTCAAATAGTCAACGAGTGGGTGCCCGGCGCGGCCCCGCGGGGGCGGCAGCCGCCATGCGGGGCGGGGCAGAGGAAAGGAGCACGGCGCAAAGCGCCCCACGCCGGCCCGCGCCAGGGGCACAGGGTCAGTGCTGCTGCATGCTGCTGCGCTCGCTTGCTTTCTTTTCCTTCCTGCTTTCTTTCTACGGCTCGTAGTCGATGGTCAGGTCCACCATGGGGATCTCCTTGATGCCGCCGCCGATGGTCGCGTTCTTGGCAAAGCCGGCGCCGCCAGAGATCTTGCACTCCTGCGGGGAGGGGGCGGGGGGCAGGCAAGGCTGTGGGTATGTGGGGGTGTGCTGGGGGCAGGGCAGGTTGCGGAGCAGGCGGCTGCAACGGCGAGAGCTGTGTTGCGGGGCTGGCAAGGAGAGCGGGCAGGCATGCCAGCAAGCAGGCGAGCAAGCCGGCAGGCCATGTGGCGTGGCGCGGCAGCCCAGCGCTGCCCAGCTCCCAGGCCGCGCGTCCGCCCACGCCGTCGCCCACCTTGCCCTTCCAGGCGGAGCCGCTGATGTACTTGTGGGTGCAGGAGCCGGGGCTCTTGGTCAGCACCAGCTTGGCGGGGTCGCACACCACCTGCACCACACACGCACACGCACGGGGAGGGGAGGGGGAGGAGGAGGGGGAGGGGAGCAGGCAGGTCGGGGCAAGGCTGGAGGAGAGGAGCACGCAGGTGCAGGGCAGGGCTGATACCCCGGGCTGGGCATCCTTGCGGGCGCTGAGCACCAATGGCCGGGGGGAGTGCTGGCCGGCTGGCTTGCTGGCGGCACGCCGCCCGGCTGGCTGGCTGGCTACGGGCTCGCCTGCTTGGTGGCTGCCTCCAGCACGCAGGTCTTGGGGGTGAGGGAGATGGTGACGGTGGGGCCGGAGCAGGAGGCGGGCACCTTGGCGGCGGGGGCGAAGCTGCGGGGAAGGGAAGGGGAGGCACGAGGAAAAGAGCGGTGAGAGGCATGGAGCCATAGCTGCTGCACTTGTTGGCAGGCAGAAGGGACAGGCGCTCACAGGGCAGGAGCTGGGCCAGGCAGGGGCTGGGCCAGGCACAGATCGGTTGGAAGGCGAGCGGTCGGAAGCGGCGGCAGCGGCGCGCCACCTCCGGCCTCCCCCCCCGCTGCTGGCCCTGGCGCGCGCCAGCCCGGGGCGCTGCCCCGGCGCGTCGTCCCTCGGCCGGGGCTGGCACCTGACGGCAGCAGGCGGGCGGGCAGGCGGGCTGGCGGGCGGGCGGCGCCTCACCCCTCGGGCTCGCAGAAGGCGGCCTCGATGGCGGCGGCGGCGGCGGCCAGGTCCTGCATCGAGTGGATGCGGGTGTGTTGTGCAGGTCGTTGGCGGCCATGAAGTCGCCCAGGTTGCTGGAGTAGTCTGCAGCAGGTGGGGAGGGGGCAGGGGGGAGGTGGAGGGGGAGTTAAGGGCTGCGCAGGGGACGGGGTGGTGAGAAGGCGGGGCGCGGGGGGCTTTGGCACAGGCGGGAGGAGGATGGGCTGGCTGGCAGGCCTGGCTGGTGGCAGCACAGCAGGCACGGCGGTGGTGGGAGTCCGGGGCAGCATAGAGGCTGGGGGAAGCAGCCGCGGCCAGAGCAGCAGGCAGGGGCGGGCGGGCGGCAGGGGCGTCGGCGTCTGCGGCGGCGGCCTCACCAAACTCGCCCAGGCTGGACCAGTCGAAGGAGGGCAGGGACCAGTTCTCGGGCACATACTCCTGCCAGCTGGTGCCGTAGAACTCCTCCAGCCAGCTCTGGAAGCTCTGCGCGTGGGTGAGCGGGCAGGCAGGCAGGGCAGGGCCGCAAGGGGTGGTGTGAGCAGGGACAGCGCGGTCGTGCGGGGCTGTTGGCGAGCGATCACAGATGCAGGCGGCTGTGGGGAGGCAGCCCAGAGCAGGCTCCTGGCTGGTACCTAAGTCAGACCCTGGCGCACCTGGCCGATGGTCTGCAGGCGGCGCTTGCTGCCGCCGAGCAGCTTGTCCACCACGCCGCCGGGGTGCTTGGCGGCAAACGCGGCGGCGGCCTCCTTGGCGTGCTGCTGGATGCTGTCGTGCAGGTCCTTCAGCACCCTGGCCACTGCGGGGGCAGGAGGGGTGGGGAGGAGGGCAGGGGAGCGGGTGCCTCGGTCATCACGCCGCCTGCACATCGGCCTGCCCGCACCGCAGCCTGCCGCATGGCCCCAGGCGCGGTGATCAGAGCCCGTGCAGCCCATCAACAAGGCGCGCAGCGGCCCCGGCGCGTTTCGGGGCGGGCAGGGGCCGGGCAGACGAGGGGGCGCCCACCATCGTCCGCTGTAACTTTCGGGATCTCGTCCAGCGCGTCGCTCAGCCGGCTGGCCTCCACAACCGCCCCAAGGGCCAGGAAGCCCAGCAGAAGGCAGACGGCGCGGCGCATGCTTGCTGCTGCTGCTGCTGCTGGAGAGCTGCTTGACCGCGGCTTTGGCGGCGTCGAGGAGGGCGGGAGGGAGGAAGGACAACAGTGCAGAAGTGGGGGAGCCGATGGTTATGCCTCGGGGAAGGGACGGGAAGTACGGCGGCGGCAGTACATGGGCGGGCGGGGCGGGGGTGAGATGCAAGGGGAATCAGGCATGCCGGGGGCAAGGCCAGCCCTGCCTCCTTCATCTTCCTCCAAGGCATGTTACTGGCCACACCACAACAGGAACTGGAACCACAGATGAACACAGCATCAACTCCTGACGCTGGCGTAGCGCCCGAGGCGGCGGCCAGGCAGCAGTGAAATGCGAGCGCCACCCAGCTGGCAGACAACCACAGTTTGCGGCAAACTTTGCCTGCCATGATCTGGCCATTCCTGGCTTTGCGACACGCAGGCCGCAGCATCATTGGCGAGGGAAAGCGGGGAGCGCTGCCGTGTTTACCAGGCTGGTCAACGACAGCGGGGAAGCGGCAACTGCCAGGTGGCGGCGATGCCGGCATGTCACCAATTGCGGCGGGCCCAATGCCAGGCACCTCCTTGCTGCGATCAGACCAGCTTCCAACCTTCCTTTGCTGCGATGGAGGCCATCACGGCGCCCCTGCAGCTCATCAGGAGCCTCTACGCAGCGCAGGCGGTCGGCCAGCCTGCAGATGGCGATTTTGGCGTCAAGGAGCGGTTCAGCGCGCTGCTGGCCGACCCGCAGCTGGCTGCGCAGGCGAGAGCTCATTCAAATGTGCACCGCATGCGGGTGGTGTAGGTGCCGGCCCGCCAATGCGCCCGGATGCTGGCTGCAGGTGCCCGTGCTCACGGAGGAGACGGTGGAGCTGCTGCCCAACCAGTGCCTGGTCAGGTTCAGGGGCATCGTGAGTCCTGCTGCCCACCAGCCGCCCCTCCGCCACCTTTGCGTGATTGCCCTGCATCGCCGCATAGGCGGCAGCAGCGTCCAGCGCCCTCCGCCGCCCGCCGCCGGCTTCCCTCCGCTTCCCGCCCGCCGCCGCCGGAGCCCTTGCATCCTTCCTGGGGCTCACCAGCGCGAGCGTGTTGGCTGCGTGCGCGCAGGTGCAAGACATGCTGAACCCCGAGTATTACGTGGGCGAGTACCGCCGCCCCGACGGCTCCTGGGCAACCGCCAAGTATGCCGACCAGGTGGGTGCTGCCTCGGTGATTGTGGGTGCTGCCTGGGTGCGCCTCGGTGGGGCACGCGGGTGAAGGATGGCGGTTCCCGGCGCGGCGCGGGTCGGTGGGTGCTGCCTCGGTGCGCGTTGGTGGGGGAAGCCATCCTGTGTGAAGGATGGCGGTCCCCGGCGCGGCGCACCCAGCTCGGTGGGGGAATCAGGAGGGCAGGCAGCGCGGCGCCCAGGCGGCCTGGCGCTGCCTTGTTGCCCTGTGGGCATGCCGCACAGGGCCGCCGCCTGGGGTCAGCCGGGCCTGCCTGCCTCCTCTCTTTAAGCTGTTGGGCATCGCCGGTGCAAGGCGAGAAGGGCTGCCTGCCTGCTGCCCACGCCGCCTGTCATGCCTGCCATGCCTGACCCTTCCTCCCCTTGCCCACCCCGCCCGCCCGCCCGCCCGCCTTCCCCTGCCCTCAGCTGGCAGAGCCGCTGCCGGAGGGCGCGCTGGGCGGCGGCGCCGGCGAGTCGCGCATCGCCGAGCGCCGCCCGCTGCTGCTGGCGCCGGTGCCCGGGGAGAGCGGGTGGGCGGCGGCGCCGCTCGCCGCCGTCGCGCGTGCCTCGCTGGCGACGGTGGCGCCCGCGGCGGCGCCCGCCGCCGCCGCCAAGCGCCCACGCGAGGACGCCGGCGGCGACAGCGAGAGTGTCAGCATGATGGTTTCGGATGCCACGGGGCAGACCACGGCAGACGACGGAGACAGCGCCGCCAGCCGCGCGCGCCGCGCCGCCGGTGCAGGCGCGGCCGGCGGGCAGCCCCAGGAGGCCAGCAGCTCGGCGGCCGCTCCAGCCGCCGACCTGCCGCCCGGCTGCTGCATGGCTTACGTGAGCGCTGGGCGGTGCGGCTTGCGGGAGCGCCGCTGGGGTGCTTCGCGGCATGCACCAGGGGGCAGCCGCCGCGGCGCCGGGCTCCTTTGGCTGCTCCTGGCTGGCAAGCCGTGGGTGTGTGCAGATGTGCCGCGTCGCCGCCGGCAGCAGCAGCGCAGCTCCTGCCGCGCCGCCCTGGCGCATGCACCACAGCGCAGCTGCGTAGCATGGGAGCGCAGCGGTGGAACCGAAGGCTGGCTGCATGCATTCTGCGAGCTGCTGCTGCAGCTGCTGCCGCCGGCTGCAGCCCTGCCTGCCAAGCCCCTGCGGCTGCGCCGCCGCCCCCCGTGCGCCTGCCTGCAGGTGTACGATGATGCTGAGGTGAAGCTGAACGATGTTGTGGAGGTGGTGGGGGTGCTGAGCCGCGTGCCTGAGCTGGCGGCGGCGCACCTGGCGGCGGCGGGGCAGGAGGGGCAGGTGCGCCGCGCGTGCTTGCAGAGGGTGCGCCGGTCGCAAGCACGGCTGCCTGTGGGGCCTGCACGCCGCATAGGCACGCTGTCGCAGCCGGCCATGCTGTGCCGTCACGCTGTCCCGTCATGATGTACGTACACACGTGATGCACGTACACATACTGCCTGGTGTACTGCTTGATGTACCGCTGCCTGTTCTGCTGCCCATACCGCAGCCCGGCTCCATGCTGCTGGACGACATCCTCTCCTCCCACCTGCCCACCTCCAAGGCGCCCCGCCTGCACGCCATCCTGCTGGCACCAGGCACGCGCCTGCCGGGGTGTGTGCGCTATGCGCGTGGCTGCGGTGGTGGTGTGTGTGTGTGTGTGTGTGTGCGGTAGTGGCGTGTGACGTGTGCAGCGTTGGGTGTGGTGCAGCGTGGGGTGCGGGGGCGACGTGGCTGCGGGTGAGCGCGCCGCCATCCAGCACTGCTGAGCAGCACAGCCACAGAATGGGCGCACCCCACGCTGCACTA
>NW_005435071.1:274785-275548 GCF_000147415.1 Chlorella variabilis | reverse complement strand
GGACCCCCCCCCTCCTTCCCCCACCCCACCCCACCCCGCTCATGCCTGCCTGCCCCCGCGGCGTGGCGCTGTGCAGAGGCGGAGGCCGCCCCCGCGCCGCTTCCTCCCTCGGAGCTGGCGCAGGCGCGGGCGCGCGCCCTGGGCTTCCTGTCTCAGGTCCTGGGCGGGGACGATGTAGCCGCCGAGTACCTGCTGCTGCAGCTGGTGGGAAGGTACGGCAGCTGCCGGCCGCCGCACGGCACGCGTGGAAGCTGCGGGCTGGGGTTTGAGCTTGGCAGCTCGCCAGCGGCGGCCTCGAGCGCGGGAGCAGCGCGGGGCAAATCGAGCAGAGAGGCGCAGGGCAGGGAGTTGAGCGGGCGCCCTGTGCTGCCCGCCTTGCCCGCCTGGCCTGCAGGGTGCACCACCGAACAGCTGAGTCGGCTGTGGGCCTGCAGGCCTTGAATCTGGTGGTCGAGCCAAACAGCGCCGCCGACGCTGCTGCCGCCGCCGCCGCCACCACACCTGCCGCCGGCAGCGGCGGCTCCACCCAGCAGCGCCAGCTGTCGGCGCTGGGCGGCGGCGTGGCGGCGGCGGCCGCCGCGCTGGCGCCGCGCTGCGTGGCGCTGCCGCTGTCGGTGGCGGCGCTCAATGCGCGGCCCTGGTGGCCCCGCCGCGACCAGGCCACGCAGCGCCTGGTCGGCGGGCCGCTGCAGCTGGCGGGTGGCACGCAGGTGACGGTCGCGCTGCTGGGGGGGCTGCTGGGGGGAAGGGGGGGGGGGCACCA
>NW_005435071.1:261361-274735 GCF_000147415.1 Chlorella variabilis | reverse complement strand
CCAGGAGGCGGGGGCTCAGGGCGCGGCGGCAGCGGCGGGGGCAGCGGCTGGGGGCCCACGCCTGGCTGCGGCCCCTCCGGGCTTTCAGCGATTGTCTTGGCAGCGAGGCGCTGCGCTGGCTGCCGTGCTTGTGAACAGCTTTACAAACATCAGGCCTCAGCGCCCGCCGCCCGCCCCGCTGCCGCCCGCCCGCTGCCTTGCCTCAGGCCCTGGAGGCGCTGATGTGGCGCCAGCGCGTCGCCTACGACTTTGAGTTCTTCTCCCTGGACCAGCCCGCCGACGCACCCGTCACCGTGCTCAGCCTGGGCCGCTCGCTGCTCAAAGACGCGGCGGGCGTGGCGGTTCCGCTGCGCCCGACCGCGCCGCTAGGTGCGCGCCGCCTGGCCGCGCCCCGCCGCCGCCGCCGCAGCCGGTCGCCCCCAGCGCGCAGGCCCGGCGCCAGGCGGCAAGCGGGAATGCAGCACGCTGCCTGGGCCCGTTGCCTCTGCCTGTCGCTGCTTCCATTTGTGGCCGTGATACCGCTCCTATCCTATCTCACCTCCTCCCGCCCCTCCCTGTACCCCCGATCCCGGCCCGCGCAGCCGACGCGAGCGCCGTGGCGGCGGCGGCGGCCTCTGCTGACCTGGAGCTACTGCGCGCCTACCTGGCGGCCGCGCGCGCCGCCGACTTTGCCATACCTCCCGACATGGAAACTTTCCTGCAGCAGGGTGAGCCTGGGCAGGCACACCAATGCAGCACGCATGCCGGCAGCCTGTGCGCGCCTGCTTGCTGCAGGCCGGCCGCTCGCGCCTGCCAGCATCATCGCCCGCGCCGCTGCCTGCTGCCAGCCGCTGTCGTCGTGCCCCCACCGGCGCTGCTGGCTGCCGCCGCCCGTGCCGCCGCCGCGCTGCAGAGCTGGCGGGGGCTCGGCAGAAGGATCGCGACGTGAATGAGCGCACTTTCCACGCCTGGATGAACGTGAGCTGGCTACCACGCTGCTGCATTCGCTGCCAATGATTGAACTGTTGACTTGGAGCGAGGGGGGCAGCTGACTGGCGGCGGCGGCGCCTGCATGCTGCGCTGCTCGCCTCCTCCGAGGGGCTGGATGGGGCTCAGCCTGCGCCACGCCACGCCTGCGGCACGGCTGCTCCCACCCTGTGCTGGGCGTGCAGCCGGCGGCGTGCGCATTGCTCCCCTCGCACCATGCGTGGCACCAAGCGCCTCCCTGCATGGGCGACCCCGCTTGTCGCGCCTGATGTGTCCCGCCCCGACATGCCCCTGCAGCTGGCGCGGCTGCTGGCGCTCAGCCACGGCGAGGCGGCGCTCACCCGCGAGCGCTGGGCGGCCATGCAGGCCCTCGAGGGGCGCAGGCTGCAGCGGCTGAAGGGTGGCGCCTGAAACGGCGGCGGGCGGCGGCGGGCAGCCGGCGGCCGGCGGCGGGTAGTTTCAGCTGCCAGCTGCTCTGCGCCTGCCACCTGCAGTCAGCCAGGAGGCTGACGGCTGAACGCAGCCAGCCTAGTGGGGCTGTGTACTGGTGCGGGGGTCGAACTTGCCCTGAACGAGTGGCCGGGCTTGCCCACGCTCAATCGCTCACTTTGCGCCGCCCTCGTTGGGTGCGATCGCCAGGGCGACGAATGGGGGAGTGCTTGAACTTGCCGCCGCCACCTTCCTGGCGCGCTCCCAGTACCATGTGTGAGTTCGATTGTATTTCCACACTGAACAGGCCCGGCATCGACACAGAGCCGATCAGAAACCCGATCCAGCCTTTGGAGTTGGCACTGCCAGCAGCAAGCAGCCCCCCACACCCCTGCCATCGGTGACCACCCAGGCCCGAGCACCGCTTGCTGCTTGCGGCCTATTGATGCTGCTTGAGGCCCTGGCGGCGCCCTCGCATGGCCTTGGTAGTGCGACACAGCGGGATGGCAAAGTTTGCCCCGCAGCCCTTCGACAGTGCGATGGAGGTGGAGGGGCTAGCGGGCGGAGCTGAGTGCAGGCAGTGTACACGAGACGGCCTGGAGCAGGCCCTGCTGCATAGGGCGGGGGCGGCACCCTCGCCGGCAGCGGGACTGACGCCACTGGACGACCTTCCATGCTCTGCCGCTGTGGCCCCCGACCTGAAGCCGCTGCTGGGGAAGCACCTGCTGTTTGCTGGTGAGCCCCGTGTCAGCGGCCCTGCCAAACTGCGCATGCTGCCGTTGATGGCATTGCCGGCGCGTGAGCGAGAGCGGCATCGTGCTTCTTTCTGGGGATATTGCCGCCTCAGCGCCGGGGAAGAGCGCGTGCAATGCCAACGATGCATGGCTGGCTTGCCTCCTGCCTGCAGATGCCAGCCTGGAGGCAGCCTTCCAGGCTGAGCTGTCGCAGCAGGGCGTGGCGGAGGAGGCGCAGTGGGCGGCGCTGCGGGCGCTGATCTGGGCAGCCGCCGCCACCCGGCTGGCCAGCGGCGGCGTGCCGCAGGCAGCCACGCTGCTGGCGGCCGCCTGCGTGCTGCCCGCGGCGGCGCAACTGGCGGCAATGGCGTGGCGGTGGCCGCTGTACCGCAGGTACTGCCTGGCACGCAGCCGCCTGCCGGCACCTACGCCCCTGGAGCCTAACGCCTGCTTGGGTTGGACCACCCCATTGCTTCCCGCCGCCCTTCGCAGCTTGCCTGTCCCCACCCCTGTCGCCACCGCCCCGCTGTGCCCCCCGCTGCTGCCTGCCAGGCACCACGCCGTTGCCTCCAGCCTGGCCAAGCTGGCGTCGGATGTGGCGGGCTTTGCCACCATGCGGCACCTGTACGCGGCGACGGCCGAGGCGGCGGCGGCCAGCCCCTGGTGCCTCCTCCGCCAGACGCTGCAGTTCTCCTGCCACGCAGTGAGGCCCGCCCGCAGGCAGCGGCACCGCGCTGCGTTGCACCTTGCCACTGTTCTTGTCGGTGCGCCAGCTGTGGCCGTGAGCCCAGCCCTTGCCATCCACACCCCCGCGTTCGCGTGCTCACCCCACACCTGCCCACCCACACCCCCGCCTGCCCATGCAGGCCGCCTATTTGGCGCTGAGCACGCTGCGCAGCGGCGGCACCTTTGTGCTGCGCCTGGCCTGCGCCTCGGTGGCCCTGCTGGCAGAGGTGGGCCGCCGGGCTGCCGGGGACCACGCTCTGTGCTGCTCTCAGCAGCCGCAGCCCGCTGGCCGGCCTGCCACCCAGCGGATGCCTCGTGTCCCCACACACGCGTGCCTGGCCCAGCCGCATACGCATACAATCATTTCAATCAAATTACTTAACCGTTTCATTCACCAGGGCTATGCCTTGGCGAAGCAGGCTTGCTGAGCCGCTGCCGCTGCCGCTCCACCTCTCGACTCTGCCCGCCTCGGCCTGACCCCGCCGCAGCAGCCCTGCCTTGCGTGCCTGCAGCTGTGTGCGGCACGCACCGTGTGGAGCCAGCTGGCGCCGGCAGCGGCAGCCCCAGGCAGCCTGGCCGCCCCCGACGGCGCCTCCACCGCGGCCGACGCGGTCGGCTGCCAGCTGGCGTGCGTGGCGCTTCTGGGCGCCGCGTACTGCCTGCCGCTGTGCACGGTGTACCGCAGAGAGGTAATGAGGCTGCAGCTTTGGCGCCTGGTCCTGCGTTCCTGCGCAGCTCTTCCGGGCTGTGCCACCGACAGCGGGCAGCTGTGCTCCAAGTGTGCTGCGTGCGCGGTTTGGTGCCGCCGCCGCCCTCTGCAGGTGGGTCGGCGCGTGGCGTTTGCGCGCTCCTGCGGCAGGCGCGTGGATGCCTCCCACCTGGACGCGGTCTGGGACCCGCTGGGCTTTGTGGTGCCCGCGCTGGCGCAGGTGGGGCGGAGCGGCGCTGGGCTGCTGGGCTGCCGTGCCGCTGGTACCGTGTGCCTGGGTGCCTGCTGGAGGCCCAGCCCCAGGCGGGCTGCCCGCAGCTTGGGCACGCTGTGTCACGCTGCAACAGGCATCCTCACTGTGCCTGCTGTGCTTGCTGTGGTTGCTGCAGGTGATCAGCCTGTGGAGCTACCTCGGGTGAGGCCGCACGCCGGCAGGCGGGGGTTGGCCTGCCTGCAGGCCAGGCAAGCGCTGCCGCGGTCCCACTCCTGTCAGCATCTTGCCTACAACAAGCTGGCATTTGCTCCCCTCTCCCACGCCCAATTCTTTCCTCCCCTCTCCCAATCAATTCTTTCATTCTTCACCCATCAGCAAGCCTGGCGAAGCCGTGCCGACTTGCTGTGCTGCGCACTCCCGTGCACTCAGTTTCACTCTCCCATCCCTGATTGGTCACGGTGGCCTCGCTGTGGCCCCACCTGCCTCAGTTTCATGCCTCTCGACTCAGCCAGCAATTGTGCATGCCCTGCCCCCCGCAAGTAGCGCCTCTGTGCCCTACCATGCCTTTCATTCCCCAGTCCCCAGCCTGCTCGCCTGGACCCAAGCTTGCCCAGGCCGGCCGCTCACCGTGTGCCACTGGCACCAGGCGCTCCTGCTCCTCGCACAAACTCCTGGCGCCACCCTTTTCCTACTGCTGCGCACCCGCTCCTTCCATGCATATGCATTCATTGATGGGTGATCCACCCACAGAACCGCCAGTCGCTCGGCATACCCGTCGCACGGTAACCACAAGCCCGCCCGCCGACCGAGCGCCGCTGCTGGGAGCTGGTCTCTTTGAGCGGCGCTTGGCTGCTGGTGCTCTTTAGCCTCAGATGTCCCCTACCCCTTTGGGTAATGAGTGTATTCCGCTGTATTACTCGTTGCAGGTCCATCTGAACGCGCCATTCCAATTGTGCTATAGCTATTGTGCTATTAATTGTGCTATTACCATTTGGGCGGCAGTTTCTGTAGGCGCAGCGTGCGGGCCTGGAGCTCCTCCTGACTCTCAGGCACAATTAGCCGAGCATTTTGAGCCACTCCCCGGGCGCAATGGCTCACGATGGGGGAGGGCAGGCGCGGGCCCTGCACAGCCCAGCACGCTCCCCGCTCGCTGAATTCCGGCCTCGCCGCCCATTTCTCCGTTGTGTGGTGCAATGCCCCCGCGGGGAGAGCTAGGCGAAGCAGTTCCCGCAGAGTCGGTGATCAGGGCTGGGCTTGGGGGCGAGGGGAGGCTCAATCAGCGGGCGTAGCCCAGCCTCTATGACGTGTGGGACGCTCTGAAGCAGCGGGAACGGGGCTGGGAGTCGGCTGGCTCTCCGCCCATTCAATGGTGCCGGAGTGAGCGAGGCGGCCCGCTGACCGCCTCAAACGGCTCCACTAATTACTGCAAGCGGGAAACAGCTCTCTCAGGGGGTGTTTGGAGGGAAGAGGCTATTGGGCAATAGGTTAATTGGAATGGCGCGTTCAGATGGACCTGCAATTGCAACGAGTTGCAACTAGTAATATAGCTCCCTTTCGTAGATGAGGAGACCCGTGCTGCGCTGCCCAAAGCGACACATGGTCCAGCAGGGGCTTTGCTAATGTTGATTTCTTCATCCAGCCATCGAGGGTTGTGATCCCACTGAACCAGCCCGTGCTTCCCTGACGCAGCAACTGGTTTCAGTGCCAGCTGGGTGCCGAGAGGGCGTCTAAACCCTCCCCTCGGCTGCCCCCTTAAGGGTCGCGACTCAAATTTTACTGGCATGCCCATGGACCGGGCTGCGCATGCGCTGCCGAGCAGCACCCCATGCAGCTTTGCCGGAAACTCGCTCCCCTGCCTCGCCAGCGCTGTGAATAAGCAGCACCTGCAAGCAGACAGCTCGGAGCAGCAAGTGGAGCGCCCACAAACGACACCCAAACACGGCGCCAAAGCGGGGAGGGGCAGCTACGCCTCCTCCCCCGCAACCCCCTGCGTCGTGCTTGACACCGCTCTCGCCATGCCGAGGCTCAGCGGAGGATCGGTGAGGGATGCAGCCCGCAGCACGGCCGGGGGTGCAGAACCAGCGCCGCGTCCCGCACCGCCGGCGCCGCACGCCGAAGCGGGGGCAGCGTTCCTTCACAAGCACCTGCATTACTCTGGTGAGGCCTCTGCTGCAGCTGAGCTTCCCGCTGAGCTTCCCAAACGAGCACCCAGCGCGCAATGCAAAGCAGCCTGCACCGTGCACCTGCCTGATAGCAAGACGTCTCGCAGCGCCGGCTGCCCGCCGCAGTTCCGCAGCGCGCGCCCCGCCGCTACCCCGTCGCCTCCTCCTGCCTGCAGATGCCAGCCTGGAGGCAGCCTTTCAGGCTGAGCTGTCGCACCACGACCGTACAGAAGGGGAGTGGGTGGCTCTGCGCGCGCTCATCTGGGCGGTGACGGCCACCCGGCTGGCCAGCGGCGGCGCGCCGCAGGCAGCCGCCTTCCTGGCAGCTGCCTGCGTGCTGCCCGCGGCGGCGCAGCTGGCGGCGCGGGGCAGCAGTGGCGCCTTTACCGAAGGTGCGTAGAGGCGCAGCCAGCTGCCGTGCCTGGCCCAACCCTGTATGCAGAACCTCCCTCTGTCAGTGTTCGTGTGTGCCTGCTGTCTGTGGCCCTCCCCAGGACCGACCGCCGATGGCAACCCGCCCCCCGGTCGCCATCCCCGCAGGCACCATGCCCTGACCTCCAGCCTGGCCCAGCTGGCTTGCGACGTCGCCGCCTTTGCGACGGTGCAGCGCCTGTACTGCGCCGGCAGCGCGGCAGGCTGCGGCGCCGACATCCCCTGGCTGCCTCAAGACCTGGTCAGGCTCCCCTTCCAGGCGGTGAGCAGCCGGCGGCACCGCCCTGCCATACCGATGCACCTGCTGCTGTGCTGGCGGCGCTGCTGTGATGGCGGGTCGCCTCCGTTCTGTGGCCGCATAACCTGCCTTTCACAACAAAAAGAAAGGCAGGCGGCCAAGCCTCCTCGCCACCATCCACACCCCTGCGTTCGCCCACCCACCCCACACCTGCCCATCCCACCCACACCTGCCCACACAGGCCGGCTACCTGGCGCTGAGCACGCTGCGCAGCGGCGGCACCTTTGTGCTGCGCCTGGCCTGCGCCTCGGTGGCCCTGCTGGCGGAGGTGGGCTGCCGGGCTGCTGGTGCAATTGAGATTGCGGGCTGCCGGCCTGCCTGGTGTGCCTGCTCCGCTGCACATCTAGCCTTTGCAAAGTGTGTCCCTCCCCTTGTGTGTGTGTGTGTGTGTGTGTGTGTGTGTGTTGGGCCTGCCCGGGGAGCGAAAGTTGGTGTGTTTTGTGTTATTCACCACTACACATACACCACTACATCAGACCGGCCTTCCCACTGGCGGCAATGCTCCCGCCGCTGTGCATGGTGCGCGCCGCTTGGAGCCAGCTGGGCGCCTCCGCCGGAGGCGGCGCCTCCACCGCGGCCGCCGCGGTCGGCTGCCAGCTGGCGTGCGTGGCGCTTCTGGGCGCCGCGTACTGCCTGCCGCTGTGCACGGTGTACCGCAGAGAGGTGAGGCTGCAGCTGCGGCGCCTGGTCCTGCGTTCCTGCGCAGCTCTTCTGGGCTGTGCTATTGACAGCAGGCAGCTGTGCTCCAAGTGCGCTGCATGCGCGGTGCGGTGCCGCCGCCGCCCGCTGCAGGTGGGTCGGCGCATGGCGTTTGCGCGCTCCTGCGGCAGGCGCGCGTGGATGCCTCCCGCCTGGACGCGGTCTGGGACCCGCTGGGCTTTGTGGTGCCCGCGCTGGCGCAGGTGGGGCGCAGGGGGGCTGGGCTGCCGTGCCGCTGGGACTTTCAGCAACCTCACAGTGGAGCCGGGCCTGCCAGCGGCGCAGACCAGATCGGCGGCTGGCTTCCGCATAGCTTCCCTCCACCTCGATGTGCTGCCGCCGCCGCTGCCGCCCGCAGGTGCTCACCCTTTGGAGTTACCTTGGGTGAGGCCGCACAAAGTGCACGCCGCAGAGGCCACCCGCGTCCCGCTCTCCCGCCCATGGCGCCCGACAAACCAGAGGAGAGGCGCTGTATTGATGCTTCTGTCAGGGCTGGGGCCGGGCCATGCGCGCTCTGGGCACTCGAGCATTCCCTCTGCAGACTCATCACCCCTCCAACTGCCTGCGTCTGTACTGTTTGATTCGGTGGACCAACTGCTATTTTCCTGTACCGCTGGCGTTCATCTTTTGGCTCCCTTTCATCCCCCTCACCTGCCCCACGGTGGCCCAAGCGGGCCTCCGCCCCCACTACCTTGCCGTGCTGCTGCTGCACAATGTGATGCTGCTGCACGCGTGACGCTTCCGCACCCCCCCCCACTCATCACGCTGTCACGCCCCTCGCACACCTGTCACGCCCCTCACACACCTGTTGCTCCCTCGCAACCTGTGCCCTAAGCTCCTCACCCATCACCCTCTGTACACTTGAAACCTACATCACACACCCACCTGTGCCCTCTTAGCTCAGCACCATCCGCCAAAAGCATGCGCGCTTCATGCATGCCGGCAGCGCCGCGTGGTCGAGCGTTCTGCTCTCCATTGCCCACTTACGAAGGGCAACTAGCCTGTAGCACCGGTCAATGGCAGAAGTGTGTTGTTCCTTCTGCGCCTTGTTCTACGCCACCGTCCATGCTTTGACCAGAGGCGTTGTGAAGCCACCGCTGGCGGTTTGGATTAGCGGGCGGCTGAAAGCGCAGATGAGAGCAGACCACGCAGGTGTGCCTGTGCCAGGCTTGCGCCTCTCTGGTAGCAAACGCCTGGCTGGCCGCGGCGCACAGCGGCGGCCAGCCGCTGCAACTTGGGGGGCGCCGCCCGGCGGGTGCCAGCTGGGGCTGCAGTCCCGCCAGGGGCAAGCCCTGGCGGTAAGGACCCAGCTTCTCCACCCCCTCCGCCCGGTGCGAGCGGCAGGGGAGCGCCCTGACGCTGGTTGAGCCGTCTTGAGCAAGGCTCAGGGCGATCGGCCGGAGGCGGTGGGGGGGCCTGTGCTCGCCAGGGGCAGACGCTGGCGAGGGTTTCCCTCATGCCGCAGAGTGGCAGCATATGATCAAAGGAAGGCAGTTCTGTTGGGGAGAGGGGCTAAATCAAGGGGTGTAAGGCACTGCTCATCCGCCAGCGGGACACGCTCCCCCAAACCCTCAGCCCCCAAGCCAACCGCGCGCCACAAGAGTCCCTGGAATACACGGTCTGCATCTCAGCGTCCAACGGCGGTGCGGGAACTGGCTGTGTGGGGGTGATGCCCTCAAGACCCTGGCACTGGCGTGTGTGCGCCCCGGCGACGCCCTCACCACATCTCCCCGTGCCCCAATCGTGCACACCTCTTGGTTTTCCGCGCCGCACTGGAGCCACACTCCCCACCTGACTGCCCCGACAAGGATCCACGTTTCCAGCAGCTCCAGGCGCGCACCGCTCCTGCAACACACCCAGCCATCACCCACTGGCAAGCGGAGGACCAGCCGAGCGGTGGCAGGCTGACAGGGTGCGTTTCCCGGCGGGCTTGGGCGGTGTTTGCTCACCGTGTGCTGTTGCCCCTGTAACCGGCATGCTCCGTCGCATGCTGGATGGGGGCAGTGGTTTGCCTGGAAGCGGGCGAGGGAGCGGGCCTCCGTCCGGCGCATCCCTTTGGGTGCTTTTGAGGGACCCCTTTGGGGTTTGCACGCCCTGGGCCTCGCATGGCCTTGGCTTGGGCGCCCCTCTCGCCGCCTAGGGTCGGGTTGGTCGCAGCCTGACCTAGTCCTGAGGGGGCTGACCTCAGCCGAGACATCCGGTCGTGACGTCCTTCCGCGCTTGCAGGCCTCCCCCAGCCCCCAATCCTAGCAAGGGAGCACCCCTGCGGCCCGAGAGATGACCAGCAGCCCGGAGGACGGCCCGCAGGGAGCGCCGCAGCACGCCGCCCCCGCCGCGCACGGCGAGGGCTCCGCAGCCGGCTGGGCCCCAGACTATGCCACCGCCGGCAGCCCCGCGGCCAGCAAACCGGCGCCCCCCGCCGCCGCCCCGCCGCCAGGCAGCGTGCCAGCCGCGGTGGCGCCGGCAGCGGGCGCTGGCGGGGCCGCCGCCACACTGCCCAAGCTCCCCGTCGTGCCGCCGCCCGCCGAGCGCCTGGCTCGCGCCTCCTCCGGCAACGACCCCTCCCTGCCAGAGAACCAGCTGGCGCCAGCAGCAGCAGCAGCAGCCGCAGCGGCAGCAGCGGCCGCAGCTGCGGCGGCCGCCGGCCCCGAGGCAGCCGCAGCACCCACAAGCGACGAGCGCCCCGACGCGGCGGCGGCTGCGGCCGAGGCGGAGGCCGCCCTAGGCGCGGCCGTGGAGGGCGGCAGCAACCCGCCTGCCGCGGGCGCAGGCGCGGCGGCGGCGCCCGCCTGGGCGCACCCCACAGCCGGCGGCAGCGCGTGGGAGGCCGCCGCGCCGGCCCCCGCCCCTCCCAGCCAGGCCGCGGCGGCGCCCTACCCGCAGCCAACCGGCGGCCGCGTGCAGCTGGCCCCGGCCGGCGCCGAGGCGGCGCACAGCGGCGCGCCACCCGCGCCCTCGCCCTTTGCCCCACACCCCGCCGCCTTCCCCTACCCCGCCCTGCACCCGCACATGCAGCACCAGCACCAGCAGCAGGCGCTGGGTGGCGCGCCCGAGCCGCACCCCGGCAGCGCATACTCCTACTTCCAGCAGCACCAGCAGCAGCAGCAGCAGCAGGCGCGGCCGCGCGAGGTGCTGGGCGGCGGCGGCCGCGGCCAGTGGCACCGCACCATTGTGCACGAGGCGGAGCCGGAGGCAGACTATGTGCTGGGTGAGCGGGCAGGAGCAGGCAGGAGCGGCGGCCGCCTGGCAGCCGGGATGCGCTCGCCTGCCGCAGGCCCCTCCCACTAAAGGGCCCTCAGCCAGCCCCTCTCTGCTATTGCATGCGGCGGGGGTGGGCGCCGCGTGGGCGCCTGGCTGCAGCGTGTGTCGCGTTCCCGCCCTCGCCGCGGCCCGGCTTCCCCTCGGCTGCCTCGCTCCTCCCCCTTGCCCCTCGCCACGCCCTCACTCGCTGTGCTCCCCTGCCCCTGCCCCTGCCCCCTGCCCTGCCCCCTGCGCCGCAGCCGGCCTGCCGTATGCTCAGGAGGGGGAGAGGAGGCACCACCTGCTGAAGCACGAGCTTCCTGAGGAGGCGCGGGGCATGAACGCGCTGAGGTGGGTGCCTCCCCGCCTCCCTCCTGCCCCGCCCCGCCTGCCTGATGGTCTGCAGGCCTGTGGGTCTGCAGGCCTGCTTGCCCTGCCCTGCCTGCCTGCCTGCCTACTCCGACTCGCCCTGTCGCCGCGCCTCCCCACCTGCCACACCCACCCACCTACCCACACCCACCCGCCTGTGCCGCCCATCGGCGCCCGCCCACGCAGGTTTTTTGGGGTGGACAACGTGCGGCAGGCGGTGCGCCGCATCAACAAGATGGCGCAGCGGGAGCTGCAGGTGCGCCACATGTACCGCCTGCCTGTACCGCCCCGCGTCCCTGGCCCGCCTCCCCGCCCCGCCCGCCCGCCGGCCCGCCTGCTTGTGCGCTGCACCAGCTTGCCTGCGCGCTGCCGACGCCGACCGTACCGCCTGCCCGTACCGCCTGCCTGCTCCCTTACCGCATGAGATGTTCCAGCTCGTGTATGGCGTGCGCTCCTCTTCCAACAACAACCTGTGGCTGCTCAAGAAGCTCATTGAAGCGGTCAACATGCGGTCGAGGGGCGCGCCATGCAGCTAGCGCGCGCCCCGCGCGCCCAACGCCGGACTGGCCGCCCGCTCCGACTCGCTGCCCTTGCCCGGCGGCGGCGGCGGCGATGGCGGCGGCGCCGCCGACGCCTCGGCGCGGCGGCGGCGCAAGAAGAGCAGTGCACCCATGCGCGCCTCGGATGGGCTGCAGGTGCGGCGGGGGCGGCCTACTGCAGCCCCGGGGGGGAGGGGGGCTCCAGTCAGCCCCGCCCCGCCAGGCAGTGCAGGGGCGCCCGCCAGCCTGCTCCCCCCCACCGCCAGCCTGCTCCCATACACCAGCCGGGGCCCCCATCTTTCGGGCGCCTGCCGCCCTCCCTGCCCTGCCCCCTCTCCTGCACCGCCCCGCCGCCACACCGCCCCCGTCCATGCCTCCCCCACGCGCCCACACCCCTCTTGCAGGCCGACCCCGAGAACGCGGCAGAGGCGCTGCTGACGCTGCTGACACGGACCGAAGAGGCGGGCGGCAGCGACGAGTGAGTGGCAGCCTGCCTGGCCGACACACACGCACATGCCCGCACACATGCTTGGCCCCCCGTGCTGGTCTCTGTTTAGGAGCAGGCAGGCACCTCAGCCAGCGCAGCCCTCACCAGCCGGCCACCTGGCTTGGACTGGCTGTGTGCTGGGCAGCTGGCTGACTGTCCCCCGCCCCTCCGCGCCTGCCTCCCCTCCTCCCCACCTGGCGCTGCAGCTACTACGAGAGCGACAGCGGAGGCAGCGAGGGCCGGCAGGCGGGCGCGGCCGCCCCCAAGGCCGCCGCCTCCCCAGCAGCCAAGCGCGCCAAGCTGGAAGGTCCCGGGGTGAGAGCCCTTAGGCTGCCAGCCCAGCCAGCACCTCGTGCCCAGCATGGGCAAGCATGCAGCAGGCGGCCTGTGCAGGAGCCCCGCGGCGCGGCAGCCCCTGCCCCTGCTCCTGTGCCCTGGCTGCCTCGCCCTGTCCCCGCCGTCGAGGCGGGGCCCACGCTGTGGTACCGCCGGCTGCCTCACGTTGTACCGCACGCCGCCGTCCCCCTCCTGGCCCCCGCAGGCCCGCCCCCGCACCCAGCGCTCGGCTGCAGTATCCGCGGTGGCTGCCGCGGCAAAGGCGGTACTGCTGGATACTCCCATGGAAATCGACACCGCCCCGGGATACTCCGCAGGCGGCCGCGGGTACGGGCGGTGGGGCCGCGGGCGCGGCGCCGCGGCGGGGCGCGGCCGCGGCGGCCGCGGCAGCCGCGGCGGTGCCGCCTGCGCCGCCCAGCAGGCGCAGCAGGAGCAGGAGGCGGCGGGCGGCGGCTACGCGGCGGCGCAGCCCTACGCCGCCGTCGCCGCCGGCTTTGGCGAGCAGCAGGGATGGGGGGCGTCGCCTGCTGCGGGCTACGGGTGAGATCCTCTGCGGCTGCCTGGGCTCCAGCCGCTGCCTGGGGCGGCGGCCGCCTCCAGCCGGCATGCAGCCCACCCCTGCCGCGCTGTGCTTTGGGCCTTGCTTGCTGGCCCCTGCTGCCGGCTCCCTGCCGCGTCCGCCTGCTGCTGTGTGACGGCTTCTGTGCCTGCTGCCTGCTGCGCCTGCTGCCTGGCTGCGTCGCCCGCCTGTGGTACCCTAAACCCTCGCTTCTCCCCCTCGCCGCCCCTCCCCGCAGGCCGCCCCCGCCCAGCTGGCCGCAGGCGGCGCCGCCCGGCTGGCAGGCGCCCCCACCGCAGCCACCCGCCGGCTTTGCCGGCGACCCCGGCACCCCGCACGGCCAGCTGCTGCGCATGCTGCTTCAGCAGCAGGCAGCCGGGTACGGCGGCGCGTCGCAGCTGCAGGCCGGCTTCCCCCCAGCGCCGCAGTACGGCTACCCGCCTGGCGGCAGCCCCAGCCATGCCGGCGGCGGCGC
>NW_005435071.1:251605-261087 GCF_000147415.1 Chlorella variabilis | reverse complement strand
CGGCGGCGGCTGAGGTGCCGCCCGCCGACGCCGCTGCCGCCCTGCACGCCTTCCTGAGTGGCGGCCGCCCGCCGCCGCAGCCGCCGGCGGCTGGCAGCGGCGGCGGCGGCGGCGGCGATGCGCTGGCGCGGCTCC
Organism: Chlorella variabilis; assembly: GCF_000147415.1. NCBI lineage: Eukaryota > Viridiplantae > Chlorophyta > Trebouxiophyceae > Chlorellales > Chlorellaceae > Chlorella > Chlorella variabilis. The sequence goes on along the minus strand of NW_005435071.1, from coordinate 260,952 downwards.
TGCAGGACCCCATGCTCGCCCGCCTGCGCCAGCAGTTCCAGCAGCTGCAGCAGGGGCAGGGCCAGCAGGGGCCGCAGACGCAGCCGGAGCAGGGGCAGGAGGCAGCGGCTGCAGCCCCACCTCAGCAGCAGGCAGAGGCGGCGCGGGAGCAGGCCTCAGCGGGATTCCAGGAGGGCCCTGGCCGGCAGGAGCAGCCCGCGGCGGCTGCGCAGGCAGAGCCGCAGCACGGGGCGGCGGCGGCTGCTGCGGGCGCCCCCCCAGCGCCTGCCTCTGCCCCGCAGGAGCAGCCTGCGGCGCCCGCTCCTGCAGCCGAGCCTGCCGGCGGCGGCGCCAGCTCGGAGCCGGCCCCGGCGGCGGCGGCGGCGGAGGCCAAGCAAGAGGAGGAGGAGGGTGCGGCGCAGGCGGCGCCAGAGGCTGCCCCGCAGCACGCCTCCGAGCGGCGGGAGGCTGGGCAGGCGCAGGAGGGGCGTGAGGCGGCCGCCGGCGGCGCCCAGCCCGCGCCGCGCGCGCAGCCGCCGCCCCAGCCGGTGCCCCAGCAGGCGCAGGGGCTGCAGGGCCTGATGGAGGGCAACCCCCACCTGGCCCGCCTGCGCCAGCACATGATGTCGCAGGCAGGGGCACCCCAGCACCAGCCGCAGCACCAGCCGCAGCACCAGTCTGTGTTTGACTCCGCGTCCGCGCCGCCGCCTGCGCCCAGCAGCCAGCTGCACTCCGCGCTGCTGGCGGGCCTGCTGCAGCAGCAGCAGCGCATGGCGGCGGCGGCCGCGGCCGCGGCCGCGGCGCAGCAGCAGGACGCGGCGGCGGTGGGCGCGGCGCCTGCCAACGAGCTGCTGGCGCAGCTGCTGCACCGCGCGTCCAACGGCAGCTATGCTGGCGGGCAGTGAGGGGCGGGGTTGGTGGCGCGGGTGAGTGTGGGGCATGAGGGTTCGGAGGGAGGAGGGAGGCGGTCCTGTGCTGTGCGGCGCCGTGCCGGCTGGCAGGGGGCGGGCCTGTGAGAGGCTCTGGTGGCGCGCACGCTGTGCATGCGCAGCAGGCGTGCGCGCCTCCATGCCGCCGCTGAGCGCACGCCGCCCTTTCCTGCGTGCAGGGCAAGCAAGGCTGCGCGCCGCCCGGCGGCGCGAGGCTGGCGGCCCGGCTGCAGCGCCTCGCACCTGGTGCCGCCGTCTTGCCCCGCCACGCCGCCCCCTGTACGCTACACACGCGTGCGCACGCTCCAGTCCGGTTGCCCCTGACATCCCTTCACGTCCGCTCTCTCCTTCTGACCAGACCAGCTTTCATTCTCGCCCTTTCTTTCTCTTCTCTCTTTCCAGGTCACCGACAGGTCACATGGGGCCTTCTGTTTTGTCTGTCAGCGCCCCGGCCCCCTCCCCTCTCCACCCTTCCTCTCCAAGCTCGCCTCCTTCTGCTGAAATTGCTGGTGCGCTCGCGCCGGCGCGGGCCCCGCTCACATTTTCACAGCACCGTCTGCCGCCACGCGCACCCGGCTGCTGACCCTCCGTTCTGCCCCGGAGCTGGCTGTCTGATGGATGGCCTCCCTTTGATAGTTTCCAAGACCCAGCAATTCAAGCAAATTTCTTCTCTTTTCCAACCCAAGCAATGACCCGCGCCGCCGCCGCACCCCCGAATGTGCGGGTGCCGGCCACGACAGGCGCTCTCTTTTCCAGCCGCCCTTCTTTTGGCTGCATGCCGCATCCCAGCACTGTGCCCCCCTTCTCCTCAGCTACCCTGGTCCCCCCATACCCCCCACAGCACACCCTTCACCGCTCCGCCCATGCTGCCTCGGCCAAAGGCAGCCCCAGCACACGTTGGCACCCTAGTTTTGTTTTTTATCAACCACGCAATGCACCAAACGTTCTGCATACAACGGCTGCTTTCTGCCGACATCTCGTTACTCCAGCCGCAATCAGGCTCCCCTGTTTTCCCTTCTCTCCTCCGCAGCACAAAAAGACTTGACCACAGATTTCTTTCTTCTGAGACTTGTACCGCCCTCTGATCTGCTGTGTTGTGCGACGCCGCACTGTGCGACATTTACCGTGGGTGCAGCAGCAGCACTCGTCAATTGTAAACCTCTGTGCCATTTGCCCCACATGGGGGAGCAGCATCCCCGTGCCGCAGGTGCCTGCCTGCCATTCATCCTCCATGGTCCACCATCATCTCCATGCGGCAGGCGAATTATCATTACAAGTAGTGATTAAACTAGCACCATGGGGTGCCTTGAGGGGAAGGAAATGCGCAGCAGTATCATCGGAATGGGGCAGTGCAGCAGCTCAGATCAAATCAACGGGGGCACGGCTCGTGTGGGCGGGGAGGGGGCAGCTCCATCTGTCTTGAATCCATCAATGTCATAGTCACATGGTGCAGCACAGCTGCCAGCCGCGCGCGGCATGCCTTCCTCGCCCCGCCGCTCTCTTCTGCTTCGCAGCCGCGTGTCGCCCGTGGGCGCCTCGCGCCTCACCCCTGTTTCCCAAAGGTCTTGTCGGCCCACTGCAGCAGTCCGTTGACCCTCACCGCAAACTCCCACTCCAAAGAGTTGGGGGTGGGGATGCGCACGCCGCAGGCAGCCAGGATGCCAAAGGCGGCGCCCAGGCCCCTGCGCGCCGCGCGCGGGTGGCAGGCAGGGGGGTGACGCGAGGGGCGGGCTGGCACCGGCGGCGGCATGCGAGGGTAAGGGTGGGCCGCGGGGCGCGCAGCAGCAGGCGCACACAGCCACCTCGCACGCCTGGCATGCGCCGATTGTATGTGCGGCAGCAGCACCGGAAAGCTCAGCAGCGCCAGCCCACACTCACTTGGTGTTCCCCACCCTGTTGTCCATCACGTATCCTCCCGTGAAGGAGGTGACCTTGCCCTCCTGCGCCGGGCAGGCAGCAGCAGGCAGGCAGGCAGCGGCAGCATGGGCACAGGTAGAAAGCAAGCAGAGCTCGGCGGGGCAGGCGGCGGTGCCAGGTGCCAGGGGGCGCAGCAGAAGAGCCGCACGGCACAGGGCAGCGGCAGCGGCGGCGGCGACGTGGCGCCAGGAGGCCCCTTGCCTCCCCGCCCCGCCCACACACCACACCACACCACACCACACCACACCCACACCCACACCCACACCCACACCCACACCCACACCCCACGCACCTCGTTGAAGGTGTAGCTGCAGCACTCGGGCGGGCCCTGGATGGTGGCCCCCGTGGCAGGGTAGGTGGCCCTGCCAAAGCTGAAGGGGCCGGTGTGCGTGCCGCTGGTACGGATGGTGAACCACACCCGGTTGCTCTCGTACGGGTCCACTCGGAAGTCATCTGCAGGCGGATCCAGGCAGAAGGGGAGCATCTGAGGCTTGGCGCGAGGGCGTGCTTCAGTGGCAGCACATGTGCATGCCGAGCCGGCAGCGCTGCCTGAGTGCCCAGCAGGCCAGGCGGGCCCGCCTGGCTGCGAAGCCCCCCGCGCGACGGCGAGAGGGCGACTCACAGGCGTTGCTGCTGAGGTTGGGGATGCCTTGGCTGCAGGCACGGGCAGGGGACGGAGAGGAGGGTCGGGGCAAGGCCGCAGCGAGTGGCAGCCCGGGGTGGGGATGGGCGTGCGGTTGGTCGACGGGCGGGCGCAGGAAGCGGCGTGTGCAGCTGTGCAGCCGGCTCACCGAAACGTGAACCCCCGGACGGTCTTGAGATACTCCTCACGGGAGAGCTTGATGATGGGGAACCTGCAGGCACGGGGCAGCGGCAGGCAGGAGTCGAGCGCTGCTGCAAGGGGTGGTGGTGGGCCACGGCGGCGGGACTGCACGGCAGGCACGCCACGGCACCCCAGCCTGGCCCGTCTGCCCGCCCCACTCACTCGAAACGGAAGTCGTCCGATAGCACGGAGTCGTCGGCGATGCCTGTGTCGGTGGCGTGCACCTGCTTGGCCAGCGCCACCAGCCGCTCCGGCGGGATCGGGAAGGCGGCGCCGGCGGGCGGCGACCCCGCCACCAGCGCCGGCGCCACGGGCGGCGGCACGGCGGCGGCACGGGTGGTGGTGGCAGCCTGCGTGAGGTAGGGATGCCAAGGTGTCGGGATCTGGGGACCCCTGGTGAGCCAGCTGGCCGCTGCGGGCGTCAATGGCGGCGGCGGCGCCGCCGGAGCGGCACATGTGGCGGCACGCGACTCCCGCCTACCTCTGCGGCCGCTGTGGCAGAGGATCGCAGGCGCAAGGCCCTGGCAGGTCGTGGGCGTCGAGCAGGGGTGCCCGGTTGCTGCCGCGGAGGAGTTGCAATAGTGGAGAACGCAAGAGAGGCGGCTGTAGCCATTGTGGCGCCCTTGCTTTCCGTGAGGCAATGTCTGGATGATGTAAAGAGTGGTTGCTGTGGAGGGGAGTGGCCAGATGTTTGTCCTGCATGCAGGGATGCTGACGTGGGCCTTGATCCCACAAGCCCACAAGGTTCGCGCGGAGGCTTTCCCAATCACTATCCAACTTCGAATTGGAGCCCCCCTGCCTGCCGAGCCCCTCCCAGCCGGGTTCGTTGCAAATGGGGTTTCAGGCCGCCTGAGCTCGTCTTCCCGGAACCAAGCCAGGTCCTGGAAGTGGAGGTCGGCACCGCGGATGTCGAAGGCAGCACCCAGGGCGAGCGGCAGCGGCATGGGAGCAGGAGCAGCGGCGAGGCGCCGACGGGCGGCGGCAGGGACGGGCGCGCAGGCTGCCTTCCACCTCTTGCTGCTGCTGCTGGTGCTGCCCGCACGCGGCGCCGCCGCAGACAGCGACGCGTCCGGCTGCGAGCCGCCGCAGCCCTGCAACGGCACGGGCAGCCCTGCAGCCACGGGCGGCGAGGCAGGCGGGGGCGGGGGCACACCCGACTGGCAGACCGGCGTGATCACGGTGCTCATTTCCTTTGCAGTCATCTTCTGCGTGGTCCTAGGTGCGGCTCCACATCACACAGCATGGTGTGCAGGATTCAGCGGCGCCGCCGTGTGGGCCCTCCGCAGCGGACACAGCACAGCGCTGGGCAGCAACCGAGTCTTGCACCCTGCCCTGCCCGCTCCCCTGGCCGCCTCCCCACATCGCTTGCCCCCCTGGCCCGCCCACGCCCGCAGTGTTCCTGTTTGTCCACCGGCACATGCGGCGGGAGCGGCAGCGCGTGCTGGCGGCCGTCGCGGAGCAGAGCGCGGAGCTGGCGGCACTCGAGGTGCGGGGGGGACCAACAGGCCCGCCCCTCCCGCCGGCGCCGCCGCCCCGCTGGCGGTGCACGTGTGCTGGCGCCACCCCTTGCGCCCAGCTGCGCCAAGGAGCCTGGTGTGCCTGCCCTTGCCTCCCTTGTGTGCTCTATAGGCTGCTGACCTGGAGGCGGCGCGCAGGTGGCACGCCGCCAGCCTGCGCCGCTCGCAGCAGCGGGCGGCAGAGGCGGAGGAGGCGGCTCGGGCGGCGGCCGGGCCGCAGCCCACGGTCGTCATCCAGCCAGACCTGGGCGTGGATCTGGGAGTGAAGGAGGAGGCCGGGGATGGCGGCAGCCCTGGCAGCAGCGGCGGCAGCGGGCGCGGCGGCGGTGGCGGCGACGACCAAAAACGCGGCGGCCGCTCGCCCGCTGCCGCTAGCTGCGGCGGCGCGGCGGGCCAGGCCACCTCGCAGGCGGCCGGCACGGAGGGCGGGCAGGGGGCGGGGGCGCCCCCCCAGGCGATTACTTCGGAGCCGCTAGGCGTGGCCGACGCGCCTGACGTGCCTGAGCATCGGCCTGCGGCGCCGCAGAGGCTGCCTGTCACCGTGCAGCGCCTGGCCGTCGAGTTTGCCGGCCTGGGCGCCACGCTGGTGGTGCTGCTGCCGCAGCACGCTGGCTGGCTGGTGTGGCCGCCCGGCGGCGGCGGCGCCGCCGGCAGCAGTGCCGGCGGGGGCCACACGCATGCGCCGCCGCCAATGGCCAGCGTGGAGGTCAGGCCAGCCGCGGAGGAGGAGGAGGAGGAGGAGGAGGAGGGGGATGCTGGAGGGGAGGGCGATGGCGGGGCTGACGGGGAGGCGGGCGGTGCAGCCCAGCGCCGACAGCAGCAGACCGACGCGCCTGATGGCCAAGCTTTGCCCTAGTATGAATCAGGCTCCTTTCTGTTCCCTTGGTTGGTGTTTAGCGCATTTATGCATGCTGCTTGGTAACATGCTCAGGAGAGAGGGATGTGGTTAAGTGGTGGCTGGAAGGTGACCGGCGCCGCCAACCGCTGCACGGCACTGTACTGCACGCTTGGCAGCCTTGGCAGGAGCTACCGCCGATTGAGACACTGCATTCGGCATCAAGTGACCTCCTGTGCAGCGTGATGGGAGCATACGAAGGGGTGCCCAAACTGCTGTGCCGCGCGCATGTCGAAAACGCCTGAGAGTCATGGTTTTGCAAAGCACAGGTCGTTCTGCAGTCTTTTTGGTATCGAGGGCATTCAAGAGCGGCAGGCAATCCCAGCGACTCGCGGAGACCGACATCCAAGTTGTCAATTTCCGACACTGCCCCTCCTGCAAGCACCGTCGCGCGTTGGCTTGGAACCAACGCATTGCGCATTCTCTTATAATGCAGGCCCGCTGTCGGCACCCTGGAGCGGGGCGCGTGCCTGCGACAGCAGCGCCTGCCCAACCCGCCAGCGCTCGCCGCCAGAATGCGTGCCACAGCCGCAGGGCAGCCCGTGCCCACACAGCGCCCCACCAGAGACGCCAGCTGCACCGGCTCAGGGCTACCCAGCAGCTTTGGCCCCAGCAGCAGCCGCAGGTGCAGCCCGAGCAGCCTCGCCAGGTGCCGCAGAATCCGCCGCCGCCGCCGCCCCAGCAGCAGGAGCAAGAGCAGGAGCAGCGGCAGCGGCGGCACCCCAGCCTGCTGCGGCAGCACGACACCTTGCGTTCCCTGCTGGCGCGTGCGCAGGCGCCAGACGCAGGCAGCTGCAGTAGCGATGGCGGAGGCGGCTCCTGTGAGGCCAGCACACTGTTGCTGGCGCACGCCCCCACCAGCGCTGGCCCCCAGCAGATGCCAGGGGAAGCGGAGCAGGCAGAGGGGGAGTGCCAGGAGTGCAGCCAGCAATACGGCGCCCCCATGGCCGCACGCCAGCAGCTACAGGCGGCGGTGCTGCAGCACTGGGCGGCGACTGCGGGGGACAAGGTCCCTGGCAGCGACTACCAGCACAGCGTGGCACTCCCGGGGCTGGCAGGCGAGTGGGAGAGGGCACTGTGGGCAGGGGGTGAAGCGGTGTGTGTTCGCTTGAGCATGCTGAAATAGAGAGGTGCTGGGGGCAGCGCCCTGCACGCCAGCAGGCGTCAGTCTGGCATGCCTGCTTCTCTCTTCAGCCACCCAATGCCCTGCCCCCACCTCCATCCCCCTTCTTGCCTCCCCACCCGCCAGATGTGGCGGTGGTGTCGCTGGTGGGGCACGAGAACGGCGCCTGGAAGCTGTTCAATCAGGACCAAGCCCTGGTGCTGGCCCTGCCGCGGCATGGCGCAGCGCCTGACCAATTGCCAGGCACGGCAGCAGGTGCAGCGGCCAGCGTTGTTGGGACAGTGTCAGGAGATGCAGCAGAGGCAGCAGCGGGCCCGGCAGCAGCAGCAGGCACAGCAGCAGGCGTTGCAGCAGGGAGCCCCGCTGCCGGCTTGCCAGCAGCGGCGGCAGGAGCGGTGGTGGTGGGCGTGTTTGATGGCCACGGCCCATTTGGAACCGCCGCCAGCCGGGTGGTGCGTGCCAGCCTGGCGGCCAGCCTGCCGCGCCTGCACGCCGCCCGCAACCTCCCGCCACAGCTGGCCAGCCCAGCTGACGGCGGCGGCGGGGCCGGCGGCGATGCCGTGGGCATGGGCGGTCGCCTGCAAGTGACTGGCCACCAGCTGCAGGGGCAGACGCATCACAGCACTTTGCTGCTGGAGCGTGTGGATGTGTGAAGCCTGCGGGCCACCCTCGTGGTGATGGGCGGCGACGGGCGGGAGCATGTGCCAGTGCCTGCCGCCAGCCACTTCCGCGGCACCATCCACGGCAGCCCCGCCTCCACCGTGGCGATATCGGTGCTTGAGGATGGCAGCGTGAGCGGGCTGGCCACACGCGGGCGTGCGGCCTGGGCGCTGGGCAAGTCAGCGGGTGGCGGTGGCGGGCTGCGCTCCACCGCCGTTCATCCCCCTGACCTGGCTGTCCAGCCCTTTCCAGGCGGCAACACAGGCGCCCAGCAGCCCACTGAAGACCCCACCCCACCAGGCACTGCACGCAGGCTGCAGCAGGTGCGGCGAGCATGGGCAATGGCTGTCCACGCTCTGCATTGGGTTGCCAGCCCTGTCCCTCACATGACTGGCAGTGGCCCCCGCTGCATGCACTCCTGCCTGCAGGCACCGGATGGGCAGACTTTCATTGCCACCATCGCTCTGGAGACTGATGGCGAGTATCTGGCCATGTTCAAGGGCAACGCCACGGACGCTGCCAACTATGCGGCAGCCCTGTTTCTGCGTGAGTGGGGTGGCTGGCTGCTGTGCATGCTTTGCGTGCCCTGGTGCCTGCTGGCCTGGTGCCTCCCTGCCTTCTGGCCGGGGCGGAACCCGCTGCCTGTCCAACAGGCATGCCAAGTTTGCCATGCCTCCTTCCTTCGGTGCACGGCTGCCTGCTTGCATGCTGGCTTGATGCCTGCTGCTTCTTCCCGTTGAGCTTGGGTGCAGATGCCGGCGTTGTGTATTCTCGGGAGATTCAGACGGAACTGTTGATAGGTGGGCTGGCCTCCTGCTTGTTGATGCACGCTGCACGGTGCGTGCATGCATCCACCAGCCGCGCCTGTCTCTTGCCACCCCTCCTCCCCCCCATCTGCTCGGCAGGCTACCTGCGTCTATGGCCCAGCGCCTCCACAGACCCCTGGCCTGGAAACCATGGTAATGAGTGGGAGGGTTATTGGAATGCCAACATGACGTGGCTGGAAAGGCGTGCTGCCCAACTGCTCCTCCCCCAGCCCTTTCTACCCCGGCCGCGCTGGCGCCATCATGAGCTACTGCCACTGGCTGAATGCCGACCAGCGTAGCAATTACTCCAACATTGTGAGCCCAGAGGTTGTGAGCGTAGAAGGTTGTGGGCGCACCGGCAGCATACCCTCTGCTGCCTGTTCCTGCCCACCCGCCACATCGCAACCCACTTGCCACTTTGTTTCCTGCCTTCTTGCCTCTCGTCGCAGGCCCTGACATTTGGAGTCGACCACACCTGCGGCGTCGCTCTGTATCGGGAGGCAGACGTGATGAGGGCACACGTGAGGTCCATGGCAGCTGCCTACCCGCGCTGCTTCCCAGCTGCACCAGCCGCCTCCGCCGCAGCCGCCCCGTCCTCCGCCTTCGCCGCCGCAGCCGCCCCGTCCTCCACCTTCACCGCCTTCACCCAGTCCTGTGCCGGCCTCGCCCAAACCTCCACGCCCCCGCCCGCCTGCCCC
>NW_005435071.1:250330-251555 GCF_000147415.1 Chlorella variabilis | reverse complement strand
CCGCTCAGGCCCCCACACCCCCGCCCACCTTTCCCACCTTTCCCACCGTCGCCCAAGCCGCCGCGGCCGGCGCCGCCCTCTCCCAACCCACGCCCACAGCCGCCAGCTTCTCCCCAGCCGCCCAGCCCGCCTCCACCCAGCCCCCGCCTCCCTCGCCTCTGCCGCCCACTCCATGACAGGTTGGAGCAGGCCCGCCGGCTCACACCGCTGCGTGTGGCTGTGCTGCCTCTCCCAGCACTGCTTAGTTGTTCCTTCCGGACACTCTTGAGTGCTTGCTGTGTAATCCCTTCCGTTGTAATGCCACCAGTGGGTACCCATCCCATCCACTGCCCATCTTGCCCACCAAACTGTGCACTCTTACCGCCAACAGGGTTCATTGGGCCCACAAATACACGCCAGCCCGCTATGCACGGCGCGGCGCCAGCTGGCGTGCCAGCAGCGGCCGCCAAAAGGGGGGACAAGAGCAGAAGCAAGCATGGAGCGGGGAGGGGGACAAAAGAAAGAATCGACAAACATCGCTGCAGCCTAGACAGTGTAGGAGGCACGGGCACGGCGACAGGCGGCCACAGGGGCGGCGCCAATGTGCGCGGCACCTCCTGCCTGCCGCAGCCACAGCGCCGCGCAGCCTGCTACCCTCCGCCCGGGCGCTCGCCAGGAGCGTCCCACGCTCCCAGTCGGCCAGGCAGCAGCCCGCCGGCGCCGCCTCGGGCCGTGCCACCTGTGCAGTGCCGCCAGCTGCCTAGGCGCCCGCTCAGGCGATGGGGAAGTGCCTGTAGTTCTCCCCGGCATACACAGCATCGGCGCCCAGCTCCTCCTCAATGCGCAGCAGCTGCGGGTGGGGCGAGGGAGGGATTGGAGGGAGGGAGGCGGGAGGTTGGCATCAGGGTGCAGTTGCGCGGTTGAGGTGGGCCCACACAAGTGCCGTCCCGAGGCAGCACCACGCCGGCAGCCGTGCAGCGAACCAAGCCCCAGCCTGTACGCTGCACTGCATGTACCGCCTGTACCGCCTGCACCTCACCTGGTTGTACTTGGCCAGGCGCTCGGAGCGGCACGGCGCGCCCGTCTTGATCTGGCCCGTGCACAGGCCCACCGCCAGGTCGGCGATGAAGGAGTCCTCGGTCTCGCCCGACCTGCGGGTGGAAAGAAGGAGGCGGGCAGGGGTGGGAAAAGGGGTGGGCGGCTCAGACGAGCGGTGGCGGCACGGGCCGGAGACACGCACGCTAAT
>NW_005435071.1:248548-249037 GCF_000147415.1 Chlorella variabilis | reverse complement strand
GAATGAAACAACGGGTGGGAGGAGAGAGAGGTGGAGGGGGGGCGGGACAAGCCGGGGACGGCAGGGGGGGGCGGGCCACGGCGGGGTGGGCAACAGCAGCTGGGGTAGGCCGGGGCAGGCCGGCCAGGGCAAACGCAGGATCAGGGGCAGGGCCGGGCAGGCCAGGCAGGCGCAGGCAGGGAAAGGAGGAGAAGAGGAGGCCTGCGGCGTACCCATCAATGCAGGCGCAGCCCCGCCACCACCACCGCCACCACCCCCACCCTGCCACCCGCCGCCGCCGCGGCCCCCGGGTCACGCTGCGCCCATGCTCACAGTAGAACTCGGATGCGGCGCAGTCCATGGCGATCTTGACCTTGCCCTCGTGGCCCGACGCCTTCAGCGCCTCGCTGATCAGCACCAGGCCCTCCTCATTGGACTGTGGAGGGTGGTAAAGGGGGAGCGCAGCGGGCGGGGCCAGGGGGGGGGGGTGAGTGGAAGGGTTGGTTAGGC
>NW_005435071.1:246580-248071 GCF_000147415.1 Chlorella variabilis | reverse complement strand
CGGCGCGGCGAGGCGGTTGTGTGTGTGTGGGCGGGGCGCGTGCTGGCCTCCAGCTGCTCATGTGCCTTGCCGCAGGCTGGGCCAGGCGGCAGCGGCCTCTCCGCTGATCCCGCGCACCGTTGATGATGTTGAAGGAGGGGACGGGCAGGATGAGCTTGGTGTTGCCCGCCAGGTCGGCAATGTGCTTGTACAGCGGCACGCCCTTCTGGGCGGCGCCAGCCTGCAGGAAGGGAGAGGCAGGGCCACGCGTGGGGTGGGCTCGGCCACGCGTGGGGTGGGCAGCCCAACGGCGAGCAGGGCAGGCGGCGCTGGCGGCCGGCTCCTCCGCCCCGCATGCCCACCCACGCGCCCCGCCCGCCGCCGGGGCACCAGGCAAGGCTGCCGCACGCGCCGACGCGCGCCGACGCGCAGCGCCGCTCGCGTGGCACGCACCCGCGCCACCGCCAGCGACACGGCCAGGATGCCGTTGGCGCCCAGCTTGGACTTGTTGTCGGTACCGTCCAGCTCAATCATCTTGCCGTCAATCTCCTCCTGCTCTCGGTTGGGTGCGGGACAGCGCGGGACGTCGGGGTATGTCTGAGGAGACAGCAGGCAGGCAGGAGGAGCAGACAGCAAGGATGCACACGTAGCCGAGCCGAGTGCCTGCCGCTGCCACAGAACCACCAACACGCATTGTGGGCCAGCCGGGGGGGCGGCTGAGCGCGGTACTGGTCCAGCAGGGCAGCAGCGGCTGCTCCCGCCACCCCCTCCACCTCCCGACCGCTAAGAATAGGAAGGAAGGAGGAAAGAAGGAGGAAAGCGTACCTGCTTGATGGGGTCCAGGCCGATGAGGGCGGGGGCGATGATGTCGTTCACGTTCTTCACAGCAGTGAGCACGCCCTTGCCCATGTAGGCACTGCACAGGGGAGGCAGGCGTGGGAGGCGGGGGCAGGCGGGGATGAGGGCTGCGTGCTTGTCCAAGGATGCGGGCGAAAGAGAGGTTGGGGGGAGAGAGAGCGGGGGAGACGGCGAGAGGGCCAGCCGCGGCGGCTCGAGGCGTGCACAGAGGCCAGCAAGCGGGCCAAGGAAGGCTGCGTGCGCCCCGCGAGCAGCGGCACGGCACGTCCTGGTAGCACCCAAGCGCATGCGCCGGCAGGGCCCGTCCCCACGCGTCAGGGCAGCGGCTGCACTCACTCGCCGCCGTCGCGCATCTCGCAAGCCTCGTGGGCGCCGGTGGAGGCGCCGGAGGGCACATCCGCCACAAAGGTGCCCAGGTGCGTCTTCACCTCCGCCTCCACCTGCGCACAGAGCGGTACAGATGTACACCCCCAGGTCAAGCTGGCGCTCGGCGGAGGCTGGGGTCTGGCGACCAAGCGGCGGCGCGGCGCGAGGGGCGGAAGCGGCATGCACCGGGGAGGCACGCCTTCACGGGATCCCACCCACCCCAACACCTCCTCGGGATCCTGCCCCCTCCTCCCCACCCACCCCAACAACGCCCCCCCCCCCCCCCCC
>NW_005435071.1:237157-246529 GCF_000147415.1 Chlorella variabilis | reverse complement strand
CCCCCCCGCAGGCGTACCGTGGGGTTGCCGCGGGGAGTCGAAGATCTGGCGAGCCTTGACGGAGATGATGGCGGAGGGGGCCTTGCCCTTCAGGGCCTCCGCCTGCAGCCAGGCACGGGGCAGGGCAGGGTGGAAGGCGCGGTGACGGGCACAGCCCTGACGCCTGCCGAGTTCCTCGGCCTCGCACCCAGCGCCCATCGCCGGCTGTCCCCGCCATGGGGCAAAGAAAGATACCGAGCCGGTGCAGCGCTGCGGTTGGCGCGGCCCCGGGCGCTGAAGGCGTCATCCCGCTATCACCCCGCTGTGGCTGGCTGGCTGGCTGGCCGGGCGGCCAGCCTGCCTCTCGTCCAGGCCGAGGCCAGCTGCCGAGAGCTCAGCGCCGCACCATGAAGGAGAAGGGCTCTGAGGGCTTGGCCTTGATGGTGGCGTTGATGGCATCCTCCACCACCTTTTGCAGGTTGTGCTCCTCAATGTACTGGGCGGCAGCCTGCGGGCCGGGCAGGGCAGCAGCCAACCAAACGGCGGGGCAGAGGTCAGGCAAGGGGAGCCCGGCGCAGAGGCACGGCAGTCGCGGCAACGGCGGAGAAGCCGCGACGGCTTGCCAAGGGGCGGCGCGCCAGAGGCATGGTTTCCTCTGCCTGAGCGAGAAAGAGGGCTGAGCAGCAGTGAAAGAGCGGGACAGCAGGGCGGCGGCTGGCGGCGGGCGAGGCCGCCGCTCAGGGAGCCGGCTGTGCGCCTGCACCCGGCGATGGAGGTGATGCACCCACAACAGGCTGCCAGCCCTGCTCCAAGGCTGGGCCCCTGGAGGAAGGGCTCCCAGGCAAAGGCGGCAGTGCAGCCGATCCTCGCCAACCGGAGGCCCGATCATACGCCGTGCCGCCATGGACTGAGCCCGGCTGAACGGTTCTGCCCCGCGATGGTGGTTGCAGGGGCGGGGGCGGAAACCCCTCTGGAAGACCTGCCGCCAGGGCTCTGCCCCACGGCGGCGGCAGGCCCCGGCGGCACAAGGTCATATGCAATTGCGATCTAGCAGCCCTTCGCAGTCGGCAGGCAGCGGGAATGAGCAGGGTCGGGGCGATGGCGAGCCCTTGCACCCACCATCGTTCTGACTCTGACTGTCTTGCGCGGCTTCCAAGCAGGAGGGTGTGGGGGTGGACGTGACCGGCAGGAATTGATCATACAGCGAGGCCAGGGGGGCCAGGGCAGGTCGACTGCCCACCAGGGTCGGCCAAGCTGTCACTCCCTGGTCCACCCGGGCGCTCATGAGCCCTGTTGCACGCATCTGCGGCCATCGAGACTCCATAATTCAGCCTGGCATCATCATCGCTTGCCCGGCCCCAGTCATGGCCCCAGACATGCCTGACATGCCTGTGGGTTGCACGGCCCAACAGGGACTGCTTGCAGGGCGGCGTGTATCACCACCATGGTCATGGCCCCTCCATTCGAAACCCAATGTTACATGCGACTCTCAAACGCAGGCTGCACATGCTCAATGGGTTGGGTCACCGTGGTCGACAATTGAGTGCGGGACGCATCAAGGAATTGGACAAGGGATGAGCGGCGGCGGCAGAAGTTATCAGGCCAAAGATGCAAGGGATTGAAGTGGACCAGGAGGGGAGGCATGTATAGGGAAGAAGGGTGTGCATCGGGTGTCAACTTGGGTCGAACACTTGGGTGGGAATGGAAAAGCGAATTGATCAGCTCATACGGCGACAGGCGTGGCGCGCCAGCATCGACTCTGGCGGCTGGGAGGTACAGAAGCGGACAAGGTGCGCGGCGCCACGCGCGGCCCCGCCCTCGGCGGCCACCCCTACAGCTCGACGTGGCCGCCGCCGGTGCCGTTGAGGGCGGCGCCGCCGGGACCGGGGCCGCCGCCGGCCCAGTCTGAGGCTGCGGCCATCCACAGGTCCACCACCTGCCAGGCCAGCAGCAGCAGCGCCGCCAGCTCCAGCGCCAGCGTGCCCGCAGGCCGCTCCTTGCGCTCCAGCCGCCACTCCGCCTCCACCTCCTCTGTGCGGCGCAGGTAGGCCAGGCGCGCGGCGCGTTCCAGCCACCACGCCAGCTGCAGCACCGCCAGGTAGCCCACCGCGATCTGCAGCGCGCCAAACACCGCCATGCAGGAGCGCAGCTCGGCTGAGCCCGGGCCGCCGCCCGCCGCGCCCGCCGCCGCTGCGCTGCCCAGCCACGAGCGAGGCGAGGCTGCACACGCAGTGGAGCACGCTCGGCGCATCTTCAGTGGGGGGTTAGCAAGGCACGGCGCAGTACACCATGCAGTACACCATGCAGTACACCATGCTGTACATCGTGCAGTACGCCGTGCAGTACACCGACACGCCATCAGGGCAAATCCGCCACGCCTGGGTTGCTCGGCGTGGGCACAGGCGGGGCCTGCCCTCACCTGAGAAGACCGACAGCCGCTGCAGGCCGCCCGCCACTCGCGTCAGCAGCGGGCTGGCCGCCGGGCACTGCGTCAGCGCCGACACGCAGCGCTGGCGGTTGCTGGACAGCAGCAGCAGCACCGCCATCTGCAAATGGCGGCGGCAGGTGGTGGCGGGCGGCAGCAAGGGCAAATTGAGGGAAGCCTCGCAACACAGCGTGCAGCTATGCCAGGGGCCATGCGGGCAGGCAGGAGGGCAGGCCAAGCGGGGCATACGCTGCAGGCAGGCGGTCGGGCCATGCGGGACACACTGCAGGCAGGCAGGCGGACAGGCAGGCGGGCGGTCCACGCACCCCATGCACCAGGAGGCCTTGGTTGACGGTGAGCGGGAAGAGCACCGCGTGCACCACCAGCCAGGGCACGCCCGAGGCCAGCAGCTGCGAGACCCAAAAGGCGGGGCCGCTGGGGCTGCCGCAGCTCACCACAGCCATGCTGCTGCTCAGCAGCGGTGACGACTGCACCTGCACAGGCGGCCGGCCGCGCAGGCAGGCAGGGGATGAGCAGCCGCGCGGCGCCGGGCGAGAGGTCGTGGCGCCGGCACCAGGCCCTGGCAGCTGGGCGGGAGTGCGGCCTTGCACGCAAGCGGCACGCGGGTCGTGGGCAGCGTGGCAGTGGAGGGCAGCAGGCCTCGAGGCAGCGGCAGGCTCACTGCCGGGAAGGTGACGCTGAAAGTGTAGAGCAGCGGGCGGAGCTTGCTAAAGAGGAGCGGCGACAGCACCGCCAGCAGCCACACGAGCAGCTGTTGAGCCATGGTGGCAGCAGCAGCCGCCGCCTACAGCAAGGGGCGAGGCAGCGGCGGCAGGCCAGCACCTATCAGCAGCAGCAGCAGGGTGGGGGAAACAGCAACGTGTGGCGGGGAAGACGCCACCATGCTACGAGTTTTGGTTAGGCTAGGCGGCAGGGCCAGTGCAGGCGGGCGGGCGGGGTGCCGCAGGCCAGCAGCAGCAGCGGCCCGGCGCCTGGCCCCCAGAACTCACCAGGGCCGACTGCCCCTGCGAGTAGAGCTTGAAAGCCAGCAGAGCGTGCACGAGGGCGACACCTGCAGCCGGCCAGGGTTGCGCTTGTTGGGGCTTCAGCTGCGTGTAGGTGCATCACATCAATAGCAAGGTTCCAGCCACGCTAGTCCGGGCCCCCAAGGCGAGCGAGCGTCATCAGCCCCGGCTTGCTAGACCTGCGCTGAGGACGGCAGCTGTGGCCTGGTGGGCGGCGCTGCGGGCTGCCAGGAACGCCTGCTCAAGATCCTCCACGTCCCCGCTCGACGACTCGAAGCGCAGGCCCCACTGGCCCTCGTGCCGCACTGGTGCCTCGGCGGGCAGCCCTCCGGAGCTGGGTTCTGCCATGACTGCGAACACTTGGCTGAAAGACAGCAGCGGGCTGGAGATTGGGTGATCTGTGCAAAGTGGCCTGCTGTGCCATGCTGTGCGGAGTTCTGTTGGGGAGCCCCCTGATCTCAGGAGCCCTGGCTGCTCATTTGGCAATGCCAACATCAAGAACACACTCTAATGGGAATTGGGTAGCGAGCAGAAAGGCGCCAGCTGGGCTCTGCAAGTCCGGGACGCTGCGTCGGCACCCACCTCCCCACCTCGTTTCCGCTCGCACCACGTTCGGAGCTTGAGCAGTGTTTAAAGGCCTCGCCCACACAAAGAGAGCACACAAACACAAGGAGAGAGAAGCACGCATATATACATGACAATCAGTTTGGCATCTAGCAGTTTGATCAGAGGCTTTGCTCGCCATGCAATGGCATGTGTGGCGGGAGGGGTGTGGGGCGAGCGACAGTACACGATAGGACGCGATAGGGGAAGAGCATTCCAAAAAATCGAAACCAATGAGCCAATGGGCTTGGTTTGGGGAGGATGTGTGTTCCTGTCTTGCTTGCTGGGCGCGCTGGATCCGCCTGATAGTGGAGTGCCCTGAAATGGGGGCGACAAATGAATGGGACTGGAGAACAGCGGGCAGGCGCAGCAGCATCAGCTGCCGATGCTGCAGCAGCTGCTGCTGCGGCCGGCAGCAGCGAGGCCGGTGGCCGCCGACGCCCAGCTCGCGCTGGCCGGCTGCAGCCAGCAGTCTTCTGGCCAGCAGCAAGGGCTGCCAGGGGCGGTGCCCGCCCACGCTTCCACCTGCTGCTGCGGCGCAGGCGCAGGCTCGCGCTGCGCGCCGCTGCCTGCTGCCGCCGCTGCTGAGAGCGGCATGGAGTGTGGAGGCGCTCCGCAGGCTGCCGCTGCCGCTTCTGCTGTCGCTGGCGGCAATGCTACCGCCGCGGCTGCGGGTGGAGCCACCGCAGGGCTGCTGCCGCAGCAGCCGCCCGCGTGCCGCTCGCCGCCCGCTGCCGCTGCCTGCGCCGGGTGCAGCAGGGCGGCCAGCGCATGCCAGCCTCGGCCAGCCGCCACTTCTGCCAGCTGGCATGCCATGCGGGCGATGCGCTGGCGCGTGGCTGGCGGGTAGGGCGCCACACGGTGCCCCGCGGCTGCCAGCTGGCGGCGGGACAGGTACTGTACCACCAGGCCCACGCGCCGCAGGAAGGCAGGCGCGTCGCAGATGCCTGCAGCGCGCAGCGGGCGGCACCGGGGCGGGAAGCGGGGTGACGGGCGCGGCGCGGTGGGTGGAGCACACATCGAGGGGCCGCAAGGCAGCCTAGAGAGGCAGGCTGCGGGCTGGCTACCGGGCAAGCCAATCCTGGCGAGCCGCCGGTCCCCCCGCCCTCACCACCCCACACCCAAACACGCCCACCTGCGCTGTCGGCGGCCAGCTGGCGGACCTCGGCCACGGCGGCGGCGCACGGCAGCGCCAGCAGCGGCAGCGGCTCGGACAGCACGCAGCCGCGCTGCACCTCCACCTCCACCCAGCCTGCAGGCACAGGCAGGCGAGGAGGGCGAGGCGTCGGCGGGCGCGGCGCAGGGAGGGTGGCCACCGGAGCGTGACAGGCGACCTGCTGGGCGGGAGGGATGGCGCCGGGCGAGCAGGCCAGGGCAGGACGCACACCTGGCAGCACTCCTAGGGGCTTGATGCAGAGCTGCTCCGGCGGCTGGCGCCCGTTCGGTGGCCCCCGGCCCGCGGCGCAGCCCTGCCGCCGGCCGCTGCTGCAGCCGCCACGCCCCTCCTCCTCTCGCCCGGCCGGCGCGGCGGCGAGGCGCGCGCGCTTGGCTGGCGGCGGCTGCAGGGGGCCAGGGTCCTCCCTGCCGCCGCCGCCGCCGCCGCCGCCGCTAGTGCCCTCGCAGCTGCAGCAGCAGGCGCAGCAGGCGCAGCAGGCGCGGGGCCGGCCGCTGCACCCTGCGCCGTGGAACTCCGCAGCCAGGTGCCGCCCCTGCTGGCGGCACAGCACCAGGTCACGGCTGCCGGTGATGCTGGTGCCGCTCAGGGTGACCACGCCTGCGCAGGGGCGGCACAGCAAGGGGCGGCAGCGGGAGCAGGCACGGTGGGTGGGAGCAGGCAGGAGAGGCGTGGCGGTGCTGCACGTGTGCGTGTGCTGGCAAGGGCAGCAGGTGGCGGAAGTGGGAGGCACTCCGGGGGTGCATGCAGCTATGCGGGGCAGCTAGCAGCAGGCGCGGTGCGCGCACCTGGCTGCCCCGCCAGCACGCAGAAAGGGTGCAGGCTGGCCAGGCGCGGCAGCCCGGCGGCCGCCAGGCCCGCGGGAGGGCGCCGCAGGTCGATGGCCGCCGCCACTTGGCCGCCACGCAGCGTCGTGAGCTGGCCGCCAAACTGCGGGCGAGGAAAGAAGGCGGGGCGGGGGCGGGGGTTGCTCGCGCCGGCATGGCGTGCGCGGCGCTCGGTAGCGGGAGCGCGGGCCGCGGGCTTGCGGGCTTTGCCGACGGAAGGGCTTGACAACTGCAGCACTGCAACAAGCAGAGCCCAGCAGGCAGGCCATGGCAAGCTTTCCGAGTCCCTCCACACCAAGGTCCGCTCCTCACCTGCACCACCATGTCATGGCGGGCCAGCGGGCCCAGCGCGCCGCCCGCCAGCCAGCGGCGCAGCGGCAGGCCGCGCGCCAGCAGCCCTTCCGCCTCGCCCCACGCCAGCAGCAGGCTGAGGGTGAGGTGGGTGCAGCCTGCGGGCGGGAGGGGAGTCAGGGGGCAGCGAGGGGGCGGCAGGGCGCGAGTCAGATGGCGGCGAGGGGGCAGCAGGCGGGGCTGCTGCCTGCTGCTGCTGCTGCCGCTGCTGCTGCTGCTGCCCGCTTCCTCTCCCGCCGCACCCAAGCAGGCCACGCGCTGCCGGCCAGCGCCGGCCCACCCACCTCCCCACCCTCCCACACAGCCACGCCGGCGCCGCCGCCAGCTCAGCCGCTGCCTGCTGCCACCTCACCGCCCGTCGCACCCACCTGGGCGGATGTAGCCCTCTAGCATGGCTGGGGAGGCCTGGGTGAGCCGCTCCAGCTCAGCCCTCACCAGAGGCAGCAGCTGGTCGGGGGCACAGTTGAACACCTGCGGGGGGTGGGGCGGGGAGGCAGGGGAGGTGTGTGTGTGTGTGTAGGGGTGCGCCAGATGTGCCGGCTGTAGGCAGGTGTGGGCGCTGCCGACGGTCGACCTCTGTGTACTGCTGTACTGCTGTACTGCACTGTTCCTTACGGAATTGCACTGTACCGCGCTGCGCTACAGTTCGCACTTGCCTTGAGGGACATGCGGACTAGCAGGTCCTCTGCCGGCACAGCCGCCGCGCCGCCTGCGCCCGCCGCCGCCAGCGGGGCGACGGCGGGCACGGCGGCGGCGGCGCCCGCCTCGGCGCCGCCGACCGCAGAGCCCTGAGCCTCGAGCATGGGCCCGCCGCCCGCCGCCATGCCCGCCAGGCTGCCGCGCGCCGCCAGCTGCGCGCCTGCAGCCGCCGCCGCCGCCGCCGCCGTCGCCTGCGAGTGCGCATGCGCGATCCCCAGCTGCTCTTGCAGGGAGGCTGTGCGCTGCACCAGCGGGGCCAGGCCGGCGGGTGGGGCGCCGGCGCCGGCGCCGCTGCCGCCGCGTGGCATCGTCAGCGTGCCCTGCTGCAGCTGCCCGGCAGCTTCCGGGGCTGCGCCGGAGGTGGGGGTGGAGCCCAGGAAGGGGCTGGGAAGCTCCAGGTAGAAAGGACTGTTAGAGGCGGGCAGCTGCAGGTCCGGCATGCCCGGCAGGCTCCCCACCGGAGAGGTGGCCTGCTGCTCCTGCCCCTGCCCCTGCCGCCACTGCTGCTGCTGCTGCGCCTGCTGCGCCTGCTGCGCCTGCCCCTGCTGCTGCGCCGCCTGCCGCTGCTGCGCCTGCCCCTGCTGCTGCGCCGCCTGCCGCTGCTGCGCCTGCTGCTGCGCCGCGGCCAGCAGCTGCGGCGCCACGATGGGGACCGAGAGCAGCGGGGCGGCGGCGCCGGCTGCCGCGCCCAGCGGGCCGGGCAGCATGAGAGCGGGCAGCTCCGGAAGCGCCGCCGCCGCCGCCGCCGCCGCCGCAGCGTCGCCCTCGCGGAGGCTCTGCTGCAGGCCGGCCGCGCTGGCGGCGGCCGCGGCGGCGGCCGCCGCCGCCCCCGAGGCCGCCGCCGCCACCGCCGCCACCGCGGCGTCGCTGCCGCTGCGCGCCGCGCGGCCCCTGCTGCCCGCCGTTCCGCCCGCGCTGCCCGCGGCGACGCCGGCAGAGGCGCTGCGAGCGGGGTGCGGCCGCCGTCGCCTCCCCGCGCCCGACCCGCCCAGCAGTGCTTCCTCCTCCCGCTCCTCAGTCGCCTCGCTTTCCTCCTGCAGCACCCCCGGGGCGCAGCGGCAGCGGCAGCCGTGGGACAAAGCGAGACGCACCCCAGGTGCGGCACAGCACGGCAGGCACAGGCGCCACACGCAGGCCGGCAGCGCGGCGGCACCGGCTGCGCGCCGCCCGCCCGGGCGGTTAGGCCGAGCCTCTGCCTCTGCCTCTGCCTCTGCCGGCAGCTGTGCAGGCGGGGCAGCGGCGGGAGGTAAGCAGGCATGCGGGGGCCCCTCACCTGCTGAGCCTCCTCCTCCTCCTCCTCGCTCTCCCGCACATATTCGACGCGCCGCCGCTCGTTGTGCCGCTTCAGCTTTCGCCGGCAGCTCTTGCGGCTGCCCTCAAACTCCCCTGCACCAACACACACACGGCAGGGAGGGTGTGGCAGCGTGCCACCGCACAGCCGTGGCGGTGCAGCGCCACAGGCGAGCAGGAGGATGAGCAGCCCCGGCGGCGGCAGCATCAAGAGCGCGGCGGCGGCGGCGGCGGCGGCGGCGGCGGCGGCGGCGGGACGCGAGCCGGCGGCCGCCCGGCAGCTGCGGCGGTACGCACCGATGTCCTGGAACCTGCCGCACTGCTGGCAGAAGCGCTGCTCCCGCCCATCCATCTGCATGCTGGCCATGCTGCGGCAGGCAGGGAGGGGGGCGGGCAGGCGGGCAGCGGTTGCGTCGAGCGCACGCCAGCCAACCGGCTGTGCTGCACATGCACACGCCCTGGCTGTGCGGCCTGCTGCTGCAGCGGCAGCCTCCGCCCCAGGGCCCCATTCCCCGCCCCGCCCGCGCACCTGCAGTGCAGCTGGCAGATGCGGTACCGTCTGTAGTACCCCTTGGCGGTCACCAGCTCCGCGCCGCAGCCGGGCACCTGGGGGGAAGCCGGGGAGGGGGAGGGGTACTGCACGGAATCAGCGCAAGGCTGCGGTACACAGCACAGGGGCCGCCGCCGTCTCCTGCTGCCCCACAGCGCAGTGCTGCTATGGTGGATGCTGGCGCGATGGTGCAGGGCCGGCGGCGCCGGGGGCCAGCGGGCGGGGATGGCACCCATGCCCCAACCGCCGCCCGCAACAGCCCCGCAACAGCCGCACAGAGGCAGTACTGGCGGCGGGCCCTGCCCTCTGCGCCGGCCTGCCGGGACATGCATGCGGCAGGCAGCGGGGCGGGCAGGCGCTGGCTGGGGTGGGGGCAGCACCCACCTGGCAGAGCACGCTGGTGCGGCGCTGCCGACCAGGCTTCTTCTTGGGGGGGATGACCTGTGCGG
>NW_005435071.1:234533-237107 GCF_000147415.1 Chlorella variabilis | reverse complement strand
TGCCCCGCTGCAGGCAGCGCAGCCGCCTGCCCGCCAACTGCAGCAGCCGCCGCTGTCGCTGCTGCGGTGGCGCGGCCACCCGGCCCTTGCTGCGCCTGCTGCTGCCGGGCGGCGGCGGGGCCTGGGGGCGCTAAGCCCGCTGCGGCCGCCTGCGCCGCGGCCGCCGCCGGCGTGCCTGCGGTGCCCGTGGCCGCCAGCTGGCCCCGCGGCTGTGCTGCGGCAGGCTGGGCGTGCATCAGCTGGCCCGATGCGCTGCCAGAGGCGCCAGCGTCTGACGTGGGAGCACCGGCGGCGCCGCCTGGCGTGTCGTCGCCCGCGGTTGCCGCCGCGCGCTCCTCTGCTGCTCCCTGCCCTGCTCCGGCTGGAGGCAGCGGCGCTGCATCGCGGTCCTGCCCATCACCAGCCTCTGAGGCGCTGGGGGGCGCCACAGAGGCCATGCAGCCTAGGCCGCAGCTCAACCCGAGGGGGAAGCAGGTGCGGCCTGGGCTGCCTGCCACTGGCCTGGGGCGGTGCTGCTGCGCCCTTCCGCCGCTTTACTTCGGCATGGATCCCAATTGTGTGGCGCTCAGGGGGCGGGGTCGCCGCCAAGGCTGCCGAACACGGTGTTTCAATGGATGCTTTTGCCCAGCGCCCTGGCCGGTGCACTCCTTGCAGGGCGTGCAGTGCAGTGATTTGATCAGAGGAAGATGAAACCGACGCGCGAGCGTGCTACATTCTTCTGCACCCTGTAGTGCAGAGAGGGGCAGGTGATTGCCAACCTGTCAGTCGTCAACGCGGTCTCTAAGACAGCTCCCACACTCAAGCCTGGCAGGCAAAGCGGCAAGCAGCATCCGACATGGATCGAGTTGGGCAACGGGGCGGCAAGGGGTGGCCTGGGGCAGCGCCCGCCCGGCGACGCGCATGTGTAAGCATGCACGGCATGGCGGGATGGCCGCCGCATGCCAGGGGCAGCTCGAGCGGCACTGGTGCGCAGGAAATCCATGAGAGGGGATCAGAAGTGCACACTGGGGGGATCCGCATGACAGTAAGACGAGTAGGTCGCCAGACGGCAACTTGGGTGCGTCGACTCCTGCTGCGGACGGCGCCAGCCGACTCCTGCCGCAACTGCAACAGGCCTGCTGGGAGTGCCAGCGCTGCTGCTGCAATCCGTATGCACCCCTTGCTGCGGGCTGGCGGCCCTTTTACACGTCCGTTCTGCCTGTGCTGGCTGCTACTCGAGCCGGCGCCTGCCGGTGAAGGTGCCTGCCGCACGCTGCTGCTGAGGCGGGTGGAGCACCTTCGAGTGTCCAGTGAGCAGCTTCGAGCCTGTCAGCCGAGCCTATGGCGTACCAGGAGAGCCTTTGCCTGGTCCTGCTTCTCTCAGAGGGCCCCACGTCTCAGCATGCCACCTGCGCCTCCCGCCCCCGCTCTGCCAGCGTGGCGCGGCAGGGGCAAGACAGCCCATGGGCCCGGCTCCTTGCCGCACTTGAATCGGAGCTTGGCCGGTTTCATCGCAGCCGGATCCGATGGTTCTGGCCCTGTTGGCGGGGGCAGCCCTGGGCACTGCTGGAGGGGTTGCGGTGAGTGGAGGCATGGGCCTTCGTTTTGGGCCCGGGGTGCTGTCGCATGGCTGCAGCACGCTCCCGATGAGGTGTCCGCCACACCAGACATGCCAGCAGTACACAACCCTGGCTCGGAAGGCCGCTTTGCGCCGCCTGCGCCCTGTGCTGGCCTCCCTGCCGTCTCGGGGCGGCGCTGGCACGGCGGGGCAGGCCCTGCCGGCGCCCCTGCCCACGCATATGTCTGCCCGCCGCCGCCGCCGCCACCGCCCCCTCTCCGTTGCCCGCCGCCTCCTCGCGCAGCTGGGCTGTCAGGTAGTGCCCAAGTTCCTGGTCATCGAGCCCAAGGACTACATCACGGCCGTGGACATCAGCGCAGATGACAACCCCAGCATCCCCATGCCCAAGACCGCGGGCAAGCCGGTCAGGTGGGCGCCGGGCGGCGCCGCCGCGCGGCGCTGGGCGGCTGCGGCAGCTGGGGGGAGCCGGCATGGGAGCAGCAGGGGCCCCAGGGAGGAGCAGGAGGGAGGCACGAAGGAGCTGGGGGCACGCCTGGGCAGCTGGGGCGGCTCGCCGTCCGCGCCTGCCCGCCGTTTCATCGGCGCCCTGCCCCTGCCCCCGCTCTCTCGCAGCGTGTTCAAGAAGCGGCTCCTGAAGGACACCAGCCCCTGGCTGGTGCACCCAGACTACGACCGGGTGCGGCGGCGGCGGCCAGCGCTGCCATTTGCGTGCCTTGCTGCGCCGGCGGCCGCCCCATACCCCCCGCGCCGCCGAACGGCGGTGCCGCCAGGCCGTTGGGGGGGCGCCATGCCGCGCCGGGGGCGCAGCCGACAGGCCCCAGGCCGCCGCTTTTGGCCTGATGTACCGCGCCTGATACCCCTGCCTGATTCCCTGCCTGATACCCCTGCCTGATACCCCCGCCTCCCCCCACCCGGTAGGTCCTGTTCATCAACACCATCCTAGAGACGCTGTGGGCCTCACCTGTCCCCCGCCATCCACAAGGTGGTCATGGGAGCAGCCAAGGCGCCGCTGGACG
>NW_005435071.1:233632-234483 GCF_000147415.1 Chlorella variabilis | reverse complement strand
GTGTGTGTGTGTGAGAAAGAGAGAGAGTAGTGGTGGTGTGGAGGCGGGCGAGGGCGTGGGGGATGGGCAGGCGCCGCTGCTGCTTGCTGAGACGAGACGCCGCCCTTCCCGAGCCCCAGCCCCCAGCCCCGCCCCTCCCTTCCCCACGCACTCCCCCGCACTCTCCCGCCCCGCCCTTCCCCTGACCCTCCCTTCCCTCCCGTGCCTGCCACCCGTGCCACCCCTGCCATGCCACCCCCTGCCTCACCCCCTGCCTCACCCGTTGCCTCACCCTGCAGGCCAAGGTGCTGCAGGAGATCCGCATCGACCGCCTGGACCTGGGCACACGCCCGCCCCGCGTGGACTGCTTCAAGAGCTACGAGACTGCAGAGGACGAGCTGATTGTGGAGGTGAGCGGGGGGCATACTGTGGCGGTGGCGGCGGTGGCGTGTGTGGTAGCGGCGGCAGCGGAGCGAGCGTGAGCGGGCGGGCGGGCGGGTTCGCGGCGGCCTCTCCGCTGCGTCTGCGCCGCGGCGCCGGCTGCAGCCACGGCGGCCGGGCGCACCCACACGCACACGCCCATGCACTGCTGGCCCCGTGCACGCCCACACGCTTCACGCTGCACGCGCCGCGCCCCACATGAGCCCTCCCCAACCCCCCGGGGGCACCTTCACCCACCCCCTCACACCCTGCCGCCCTTCTCCCTGCCTCTGTGTCTCCCACACAGGCCCCCGCCTTCTGGGGCGGCGACATCCACGTGCGCGTGACGGCGGTGGTCAAGGCGGGGTCCAAGACCATCGATGTGCCGGTGGATGTGGCCAACGTGCAGGTGTGTGTGTGTGTGGGGGGGGGGGGGGGGGGGGGGGGGCACC
>NW_005435071.1:219690-232170 GCF_000147415.1 Chlorella variabilis | reverse complement strand
CGGCCTCAGTGCCCCCGCCCACCCTCGCCCTGCGTGCCTGCCCGCCTGTCCGGGGCAGCACCCTTCCTCCACTCCACTCCACACCCCGCCTCCCCTCAATGCCGCGCACATGACTGCTCGCCTGCACCCTCCCCGTTTCCCCGTGCGCCGCCGGGCTTGCCTGCAGGTTGTGGGTGCCAGGGGGCTCAAGGGCAGCCTGGTGGACCGAATGGACGCCTTTGTGCTGCTGGAAGTGCGCAAGGGGCGGCCCCTGAAGGTGCGGTGGGGGTGCCAGGGTGGTCGGGGCGGTGCGGGGTAGGGCGGCAGCGGGGCGGCTGGCAGGGCCTGCCGGCGGTGGCGCCGCCGCTGCCTGCTGCGGGCTGCACGCGCTGCGCCGCTGCACACGCGCGCGCTGCCCAACCAAGCGCCTGCCCCCGCCACCAATCGCTCTCTCAACACTTCACACACCCAGACAGCCAGACACACACCCTGAACACACACCCTGCGCACACACCCTGTACACACACACACACACACGCATGCACGCACGCACGCACGCAACACATGCACACCCAGACACCCTATGCACACACACTCCTTGCTGTATGCCCCCCCCTCACCCCCCCCTGCAGACCAAGGTCATCCCCAACAACGAGAACCCGGCCTGGAACGAGGAGTTTGACTTTGTGGTGGACACGCCGGTGGGTGAGGGGCAGGGCGGGGGGCGGCGCGCCTGGAGGCGGCTCCCTTGCCGCCTGGCTGTGCTGGCTGGCTGGCTGACTGGCTGGCTGGCTGGCTGGCTGGCTGGCTGTGTTGGCTGGCTGGCTGGCTGGCTGTGTTGGCTGGCTGGCTGGCCGCCCCAGATGCTCCGGCCTCTGCCCGCCCACCCTCCCTTGCACTCCGCCGCGCCTGCCCGCGCGCCTCCCCGCCCCGCCTCCTCCCGAGCGCAGAAGCAGCAGGGTCTGAGCCTGGTGCTGAAGGATGACGACCTGCTGGGGGCCAGCACCGAGGGCGTGGCGGTGGTGCCGCTGGACGGCTCGGGTGGGCGGGGCGGCGCAGAGTGTGTGTGCATGTGTGTGTGTGTGTGTGGGTGGGTGTCGAGTGCGGCGGTGTGCTATTGTGGTTCCACCGGGGCAAAGGTTTCAAGGAGGGGCAAAGGAGGCGGCGGATGGCGCCTGCCCGCTCCCGCTGTGCCGCACCCCGCCCCTGCGTCAGCCCCACACCACCCCCGGTCGCCCCTGCCTGGCTCGCCCCCGCCTGCCCCCCCCGCCACCAACTCCTGCTGCTGCTGCTCCTGCTGCCCCTGCCCCTGCTCCTGATCCTGCTGCCCCTGGTGATCGTGCTGCTGCTCCTGCTGCTGCAGAGTTCATGGCCAAGCCGCGCGTGCCCGTTACCCTCACCGTGCCGCTGCGCGCCCCCGGGGAGCCGGCCAAGGCCAAGGAGCGGGCGCACCGCACCGAGAGCGGCGCGTCGGCGGCGGGTGAGGGGTGTGGTGGTGGTGGTGGTGGTGGTGCTGCTGCTGCTGCTGCTGCTGCTGCTGCTGCTGCTGCTGGGAGGGGTTGTGCTGGTGGTCGGGGTGGGGCGGGGGAGGGAGGAGGCGCCTGGATGGCGGGATTCAGCGAGCGCCCCGGCCGGGCGGCGCGCCCTGCGGTGCTTGCCCGGCCGCTGGCGCTGGCGGCGGCAGCCCCGCCTGCCTCTGCCCCCGCCCCCACCTGATGCTCACAGCCTGCGCCTATGTGCTGGTGGTGGCAGGCTCGGGGCCCAGCCCCATGGCCGACGCCGCCTCCTCCTCGGCCAGCGGCGAGAAGAAGAAGAGCTTCCTGAAGAAGGGCATCGCCAAGCTGCGGTGCGCGCCCTGCGCTGCGCCGCCCTGCACCACGCATGCACGTACTGCCGTACTGCCAGCGTACTGCTGCAGCGCGGTTGCAATGCCACCATGCCGCGGCTGCTGCTGCCTCCCGTGGAAAGCGCGCCTCCCCTCTTGCCGCCGTCTCGCCCCTTCCCGCGGCCTCGCCTGAACCCTGCTGCCTGCCCTGCCCCTGCTGCCCCCTACTGCCCCTCCCTGCAGGCGGCACAAGAAGCCAACAGACACCCCGGGCGAGGCGGCGGAGCAGGCGGTGGCGGACGCGGTGGGCGGCACGCTGGCGGGGGCCGGCAGCCCCAGGTCGGAGGCGGGTTCCCACCGCCGCGATTCGATGGACACAGGCGGCCTGGCGGTGGAGGTGGGCTGCTTGCCTGGCTGGCTGGTTGGCGCTTTGCTGTGCTCTGCTGTGTGTGCTGATTTCCATGGTGGAGGTGGGCTAGTGGCGGTGGAGGTGGGCTGCTGGGTTGGCGCCGTGCCGTGCCGTGCCGTGCCGTGTGTGCGTGTGTAGCTAGCTGCGTCTGGCGCCCGCGGCAGCAACCTGCCAGCCCTGGCAACCAGTCTGCCGCCGCCGGCGGCGCCGCCGCCGCCGCCGCAGGACTAGGATGATGATGCCGGCTCCGTGGCCAGCACGCCCCGCGTCAAGCTGCCGTCGGGTGAGAGGGGCCTGCAGCGCAAGCGCCGCTGGGGGCAGCAGCCGGCCAGGCCTGGTTGGAGGCAGCCAGCCACGGTGCGAGGGCCGCCAGCCTCCCTGCCGCCACCCGCCCGCTGTTCCGACTCGCGTCGCCGACTCGCTGCGCTGCGCCCCGCTGCCGCCGCGTGCCCTGATGTGGCTTGCTGTGCCTGCTGCCTGCAGGCGCCCCCACCGGCGCCACTGTGACCGTGGAGTGCACCTACTTCCCCTTCAAGTCCTCCCAGCCGGGTGAGCACCTGGGCAGCCCAGAGCCCTCCCGCTGAGCCCTCCCTCCCTCGCTCTCCCTCTCCTTCTCCCGCTCTCTCTCTCTCCCGCGTTCTCTCTCTCAGAGACAGCATGGGGAGGACAGAGTCGCCCATCCTCACAGCTGCCCATGCGGGGGAGCCTGCCTGCGTATTTTGGGAATCGCAAGGGCCGGGAGCCAGCCAGCGTGCCGCCCCGCCCCGCCTCGCCCCGCCATCCCACCCCACCCAGCTCCTCCCCTCCCCTTTCTATCAACGCACTCACCCCTTCGCCTGCCCCGCTGCGCACGCTGCGCACGCTGTGCAGAGCCCGTGACCACCTCCAAGCCGGGCACCAGCAAGGACGCCCCGGAGCAGGCCGCCATCACCACCGTGCGCCGCATGGTGAGCGGGAGGAAAGCGCAAGGGAACAACAGCATGCTGGGCCTGCTGCCCCAGACAGTTGGATGTACTGCTGCCCAGCCAGCCGGCCAGCGCCCTCGCCGCTGTCCCCGCCTCTCTCTCTCCCGCCCCCATGCCGGGTATCCCCCTGCCGTTCCTGTTCCTTCACCTCCACCCTCCCTGCCTCCCTGCTTGCCCCTCCCCTCCTCGCAGCTCATGAGCACCACCTCCCCCGACCTCACCAGCAAAGGCGTGCTGACGGTGGCGCTCAAGAAGTGCACAAACCTGGCGGTGAGGCTCGGTGGTGGTGGTGGTGGTGTGTGGGGGGTGGGGCGCTTGTGGCTGTGGGCAGGGCAGGCATGCAGGCGTGCGCAAGCAGGCAGGCTCCTCGCTGCGGGGCCGTGGAGGGCTGGGCGCGGCACGCGCCGGCCGTGCCGCCTTGCCTGCCCCGACCCGCGCCCGCCGACCCGTGCCCGTCGTACCGCTTCCGTACCGCTTCCATACCGCGCCGCAGAACAACCCCGACACCTACGCCATCATCACGCTGTACGACCCGTACCGCCTGCCCATCCCCAACATCGAGTTCCGGACAGGTAGGGGGCCTCTGAGGGTGGGGGGTGGTGCCTGGTGGCGAGTCAGTCGCAGCAGCCACGCCCCACCCTGCCGCGAGGGCAGGGGAGCATCCCCCGCAACCTCCAGCAACCTCTCGCGAGCGCCGCCCGCTGCCGCCCTCTTCCACACCCCTCCCACCCGCCCCCTCCTGCCCGCCCCCAGAGGCCTCCACCTCACACGCACACCGCCCTGCCGCCTGCCCCGCCCCTGCAGAGGTGGTGATGAACGAGGATTGCCCCCGCTTCAACCTGCAGTGCGACTTTGTCAACGTGTCAGGCGAGGCGCCCGCTGGCCTCCCGCTCGCCTCCTCCTGGCCCGGCCCGGGCTCGCTCTAGGACCTCGCATGCAGCGCCCTGTGCGCCCCCTCGCTTCCAGCGGACCCACCCTTGCAGCCATTTCCAGCACCCGCTCACCCTCATGCCTTCTCCCAACTGCGTTGACGCCCCACTCACCCCCAACCCCCGCAGTCGCCTCCTCCCTGTCTGTGGTCATCCACGAGAAGTCCGGCACCCTGGACGCGCTCAAGTCCTTCAAGCTGCCCTTCCTGCAAAAGGCGCGCCCGCACGCACGCACTCACGCACATGCACGCCACGCCCGCACGCATGCACGCATGCACGCCTGCACGCCGCCGCCCCGGCTGGTGCCGAGCACCGGGGCGTGCCCGCCCCGCGCCCCCTCGTGCCTCACACCTCCACCTCACACCTCCACCTCCCTCCCTCTGCTGCTGCTCCCCTGCTCTCTCCACCCCGCCCGCAGGCGGAGGACAAGGTCGTGGGGCGCATGCGCATCACGCTGGAGGATGTGGCCAAGGAGGGGCGCATCAAGGACCAGTGGCCCCTGCTGGAGGCGCAGGTGGGGGCAGGGCCGGCCGGCGCTGTGTGCGTGAATGTGTGCACGTGCTGCTCTGTGGGTGTGTCAGGTCGTGGTGCGGTGCGGGGGTGGGCTGTCGTTCTGGGGTGCAGCCTGCTGCGCCGCTTGCCTGCGTGAACAAGCCGTGCCCGCCTGTCTGCCTTTCTTTCTTCCCGCGCCGCAGACGGGCGAGGTGCACATGGGGCTGGAGTGGAACCCGATTGTGGTGGAGGAGGTGGCGGCGGCGGCCGAAGGAGTGACGGCAGAGGGGTGAAGCCAAGCCAGGCATGGCTGGGCTCCGGCCTGCCTCCGCCGCCTCCGCCTGTGCCACTATGCGTCTCTATGCTTCCAGCTACCGTCCACCGACTCGGCGGGGCCGCAGTTGCTGGCAGAGGCGGCCTCGACGTGCGCGCCTCCTCTGTGTGTGTGTTGGATAGCTCGAGGGCTGGCTGGGGGGCAACCCTTGCCGCCGCTCTCCCCCTCCTCCCGTGCATCGTATTGTGGCGCCGCACAAGGCGCCGCCGGCGTATACATTCATTGACTGACCCCTTTTCCGGCGTGTTGCCACCTCCCAACCTGCCAGCCAACACCCTCCCTCCCACCCACCGGTCCACCCTCCGGTGTGCTTCCTGCCGGCCACCCCCCTTCCTTTACTCTATTTTGCCTTTCGTGCGCTGCAATGGATTCGCAGCAGCTGCCTGCCATCTGTGCGTGTAACACTGGACCCATTACAGCAGCAGGGTCACAGAGAGAGGGAATGGTGGCTGAGTGTGGAACTTCATGTGCGGCAGGGCGCTGCCCAGTGCACGATCAGCGGGCACGATCAGCCCACCGACTGCAGCCCCAGCTCGTGCCACTTCTCCGGCTCCTTCGCCTTCTGCTCCTCCTCCACGTCTGGCAGCAGCTGGACGGTGGCGGGCAGTGGGATGTCTGCGATGCGGGGAGGCAAGCAGCGGGGACGCGGTTGGCGGCAGCGGCAGCGGGAGCGTAGGCGTAGGCGGCGGCGCTGCGGCAGGTCCCTGGTGCGGCCTCACCGTCGTCCGGTAGCCGCTCGGCAGCCCACTCCTCGTCGATCAGGTCCAGCAGGTGGGGTTCCCTGATCAGGGAGAAGTCGATCGTGGCTGCCATCGTGTGGGCGATCCGCCTCCCCCTCCCAGCACAACTAGACCAGCTGCTGGGGGGGCGTGGGACCCTTTTTGAGCTCTTCCAAGTACAGAAGTGTGCTGAAGTGTACGGCGGTCCTCTCGAAACTTTAAATTGCGCCCCTTGCCGCGTCGTCCTTCACCACCCAGCCCGCCCAACGCTCCTGCTTCCAACCTCACAAGCAATCATGGGCTGCATCTCGAGCAAGGCCGACTCGGCGGTAAGCTTGCCGCCTCTGCCACTTGCACTCAGAGTTCGCCGCCTCTCTAGCATGAGCGTCGCTATCGGCTGCTCTGTGACCGATTTGCTGCGTGCCGGGGGCCGCCGCCCCGTTGTGGCCGCTGGGAACACCTTCGATTGCGCCATCTCTGCCTTGCCCCCGCACCCTGCCGTCGCACACGCGGCGCCGCTGAATTTGGGGCCGCTGCACAATCTGGCTCCTGCCGCCAAACTGCTAGGACGGGCGGCCTCACCGCCCTGCCTGCGGGCGCCGCCCCCTTGCGCCCCCTCCCTGCACTCTCCTGTTTTTGGTTTCTTTGGTCTCCAATTTTACGCCAGACTCCCGAGGGGAGAAGGGGAGGGCATAAAGAGAAAAAAGATAATAATAAAAAAGATAAGTGTCTGCCAAGTCAATCCACACAGACGCACCCTTGTGCACAAACCTGATAATGCAGACGGTGGACAAGAGCGTGGAGGCCGCGGCCAAGAACAAAGACAAACTCGAGGCGGGCATCAAGAGCGTGAGTGGCATCACGAGCGTCAGTTTTTGCCGGCAGAAGCTTGGATCAGCACCTAGCAGCACACCCGAACCACCAAATGACAGCATGCGCTCTGCCGCGAGGCACTCGAGCTCTTTGCCCCTGGCCGCGGTGCGTGCAGGCTGGCGCCAAGGCCGGCATCTCCCAGACCGCCCTGGATGCTGGCGTGAAGAAGGTGCGCCCAGCTTTGCCTGTGGACGGGGACCATAGTGTGAGCACTGTAGCTGTCTGCGCCATGCTCTGCAGCCCTCATCTGGTGCCCCTCCTCCCTGCCTGTCGCAGGTGGATGCGGCCCTCTCTGACAAGGAGGGGCTGAAGAGCACCATCAACAAAGCGCTTGGCAATGAAACAACCCCGGCTGCCGCCACTGAGGCCCCCGCTGTCATGGCGCAGTAAGCGGCCGAGGCCGTGCGCTGTGCCTGCTGCTCGCAGCGGCATGGCGGGAGCTCATGCGGCTGGACGAAGCGCACGTCGGGGCGTCCATTCACTGTACCGCTGGCGGCGCAGCCTTGGCACCCTCCCGACCTCCAAACTCAACAGCCAGCCCCAAACTCAAAGCTTGACGTCCCCAGTCTCAACATGCCTGACGAAGCGTGCATTGATTCATTCTGGTGTGACTTACCTGATCCCTGCTGTGCGTGTGCGATATTAGAGCGTGTGTTTTATTTCCTGATATATTGGCATGCGGGCCAGCCATGGCGCAGACCCAATCTGCGACCTGCCGCAAGCAGTCGCAGCCCCATGCCAACACACCCAACTACCGATTCTATTGTCAGCACATGTAAACATCAGCGAGTCAGCCATTTGCTGCAGCATGAGCCTCCCACCATGAGCCGTCGCCATGGCATGCCGATGTGGTGGCATGGTAGCGCCCTGATGTCGCATGCATGCCACTCTCCTTGCATTGTGTGTGCATCCCACTTGTGTGTCTTTGCCCTTCCACCTCTCCTCCACCAATACAGAGCCCGATACCGCGAGGCAGCTCAGCAGCAGATCACCTGGCGACCGCGCGAGTCTTGCAGCCGTCCGCAATGGCGGTAGCAGAAGGACCCGATGTTGTGGGAAAGGTGAAATGGGGCGCCACCAGCACGCATGTTGTTTGGCAGCAGACATTCGAGGGCTGCGAGCCCTGCTCTGTGCCGCCGCCCCAGGAGAGTGCTGCACGATCTCCAGTTCCAATCGTGCAGGAGCGCCGCGCGGTGCAGTGCACACCCGCCCCGCCGCCGCCGCGCGCCTGCGCCTGCCTGCTGCCGTCGACGCCCTGACCAGCGCGCTGCAGCCGTGCGGCCCACACCATGCGTGCGTCCCTGGCCCTGGCCGCCCCTGCCGCAGAGCGTGTTCCCTGGCGACGTGCTGATGGCGCTGCCGGAGACGGGGGTGGTACGCATCGGCGGCGGCGTGCAGCAGGATGGCGAGCTGCTGGTGGCCACCAAGGCGGGGGTGCTGCGCCGAGAGGCCAAGGGCGGCAAGCTGTGGGTGGAGGCGCGGCAGAAGAGGTGGGGCGGCTGGCGGGGGAGCAAGCGCATCGCCGCCAGCCGTTGCCGCATCGTGGGACGAAAGCCTGCCGCTTTCCTGGGCCGTGGCGCTGCCCGTACAAGCCGCGAGCTTGGCGCCGGGCGCTGCGGGTCAGCTGTCAAGGTGGTTTGGGTGCCCCGCCTGCATCCCTCCTTGCAGGTACACCCCTTCCCCCGAGGACGTCGTCATCGGCAGGATCACAGACAGGCACTCGGGTGGGCGCAGCCGCCAGCGCCGCAGCTGGCGTGCCCGCATGCGCCCGTATGCCTGCTGCGCCCCTTTGGCGGCTCCCTGCGCTCTGCGGCAGGCCGCGCACACGCACACGCATGCACACACACGGCACGCCCTCCCTCGCTCCCCGCAGAGAACTACGGCGTCGACATCGGCGGCCCCTTCCGCGCCCTGCTGCCCGTGCTGGCCTTTGAGGGCGCCACCAAGCGCAACCGCCCGCACCTGCAGGTCGGTGACCTGGTGTACGGGCGGGTGGAGTCGGCGCACAGGGACCTGGAGCCGGTGCTGTCGTGCATGGATGGCGCGGGCAAGGTGGGGGGCTGCGCGTGCGCCTGCATCACGTGTGTGTGTCGGTGTGTGCCTTGGGGCGTGTGTCGTGGAGCCAGCGGGGCCGAGGCGTGTCGGCCGGGTTCCTGTTGTGCTGCTGCCGTGGCAAAGTGGTCAGGTGGGGGCGCAGCCGATTCGCGGCGGAGCAGCGCCTTTGGTGCCCCTCCTGCCTGCCCTGCTGCGGATGGCTCACCACTGCCTGCACGTGCCTGCCTGCCTGCCTGGATGCAGGCCTCTGGTTTTGCCCAACTGAAAGGCGGCATGGTGATTGAAGTCAGCACCACCCATGCGCGGTCGCTGCTCAGGTGGGCCCTGCAGGGGTGGGTGGCACCAGAGGCGCAGCAGGGCGAGGCATGGCAGGGCACTCGCGCCGGTGCAGACCTGCGTGTGTGCTGCTGCGGCCCCCGCCGGCGGCTGCTCCTGTGCCCAATTGCCGCTGCCCCCTCCTCGCCCGCGCGCGCCTGTACCGGTGCAGCCGGCCGCCAGCGGCGTTGCTGTCGGCGTTAGGGCGCTCGCTGCAGTTTGAGCTGGCGGTGGGGCTGAACGGGCGGGTGTGGCTGGATGCCCCCAGGTGGGTGGCTGCCTGCTTGGCTGGCTGCTTGCCAGCAGTGCGCAGGCGCGGTGCCTGCCTGCCTATCGCAGTGTACAGGTGGAGCACCTGCCTGTCCCTGCTGCCAGCCCTGCCTGGCTGTCTGGCTGTAGCTGGCTGCAGCTTGGCGCTGGCTCCTCACGCGCTTGCCCTGCTGCCTGCTCTACCTGCTTGCCCCGCTGCTGCCTGCAGCTCCTCAACCGTCATTCTGGTGGCCAACGCGATACAGAGCAGCGAGTTTCTGACGGCGGCGCAGCAGGAGCAGCTAGTGGCGGCGCTGCTCAAGGGCAGCAGCGCGGCGGCGGCACAGCGGCGCCAGCAGCAGCAGCAGGAGCAGCAGCAGGTGGAGCAACAACAATAATGGCCGGCGGGGGTGCCGTCGTGCGTGCAGTTGCTGGCTACATGATGACTGACAGGGAACCTTGACTCTGCAGCTCCTCAGCTGTAACCTCAACTGTTGCGAGGGAAGGGGGGGCTCACACCAGCTGCGGCTTTCGGCCTGCGCTTGCCGCTGGGGCGATAACACGTGGCCGCCGCTCGACGGCGGCAGCAGGGCACCCTGTCAGTGCTCGGGGCTTCCTGCATCTCTTGTTGATAGCCCTCGAGCAAGCTAAACAACAGCTTTCTGAAGCTTTGCAGCGGGTGTCTCGCTCCCCATCCACCTGCAGCTGCGAGACATCGGTCCCGATGATGCATGGTAGTCCGCTTTCGGTCGAACAGCTCGGCGACAGCCTCTGCGGGCCTTTCCTGGCGTACCCCTTGGCGGGATAAGCTGTCTCAGGCGGTGAAGCCCCGAAAAGATGCCTGAATTGGGCTGCTGGCCACAAAAGAAAGTGGCTCGTTACCTCTCAAAACGCGCCGGGAATCCCCGAGCGCCCGAACCAGAAGAGAGATGGCCGCGCAGGCCACGAGCGGCCCCCCCACCAGGGGCCAGGTGCGGCGCACGGCCGCGGGGTGGGAGGCAGGATTCAATCAACTGCTGGTGGGCGTTTATGCCACGGAGGAGCTAGCGCAGCGAACATTAGACATACTGCACCTCAAGGCGGCCGCCGATAGCCACCAACCAATGGAGCGAGTGGAGCTGCTGCTGCCCTTAGAGGTGCGCAAACAGGGCCCCAGCTGATCCTGAAGCATGTGCGAGTGGTGCGCAGGGGCGCCGGGCGGTTCAGGCGCCCCGGGGTTGCCCCGCGCCCCCATCGAAGTTCTCATGCCAGCCCCCAGTCATCTGGCTGCTCCCATCGTGCTGCTGGGCCTCAACCCGCCGCCTGATGGGCACTGCATCCCCGCAGAACTACTTGGATGCGCGCACGACCGCGGAGCTGCACTCCTTTGACCTCGCGGCGGTGCTGGCGGCGGTGCGCAGCTACGCGGTCGGCGCCGCCCGCGCGCCGCGCTGCGGCGTGCTCGACACCACCGTGCCCGCCGGCTCCGAGGATGGCGCCGGCGGTGGCCAGCACCCACACGCCGGCAGCGACGCCGAGCACAGCAACTACCGGGGCATCACGCGGGACAACAACGGGCGGCAGCAGTACTGGATTGCCCTGCTGTACGCCTCGCTAGAGTGAGTGCCCCGTACGCCCCGTCTCCTCCTCTGCTGCCCGCCCGACTGCCTGGATGCCTGTGAGGGATGAGGCGGCGCTGCTGCAGCTGGCGGCTGCGGCTGACCGCCAGCTGGGCTTGCCGGGTTGGGCTGCCTGTGCACGCCTGTCGTTACCGCGGCAGCCATCACGGGCAGCGCTCGCCCGGCCGCCAACTGAAGGTCGCGCCGCCCACCGGGGACAGCAGCCCCTGCCCTGCTGGGCACGCCGCTGCAGCGCTGCGCGCGGCGCCATCGCCCGCTGCGTCTGGCTCTGCACCTGCCGCTCCCTAGGCCGCCCGCAGCTGACGGCCCCTCCTCTCGCCTCCTCTCCCGACGGTCCACCCCCTGGCCTGCCCGCCCGCCCGCCTGCCCGCCCGCCTGCGCCTGCAGCAAGAGGAAGCGACCCGTGCCTCCCGCGGAGCACGGCAAGACCAGCCTGTACATAGCGTGCTGCCGGAGCGCGCTGGAGGCGGCCGTAGCCCATGACCTCGCCGTCATGTGGTGGCGCCTGGGCACCAGCTACGCACACCTGTGGGAGCCGGGGGAGCAGGGCCGGCAGCCGGCGCAGCAGCAGGCGCAGCAGGCGCAGCAGGCGCAGGCGCAGCAGCATGTGGAGGAGCAGCAGCAGGAGGAGGGGGGGCGGCCGCAGGATTCGCAGCAGAATGGCGAGCAGCAGCAGCAGCCGCAGGAGGGGGGGCGGCCGCGGGATTCGCAGCAAAATGGCGAGGCAGAGCCGCAGCAGGCGCAGCAGGATGGCGAGGCGGCAGGGCGGCAGCAGGGAGGCGAGCCGCCACCGTCCCTGCAGCAGCAGCACCACTACCAGCAGCAGCAGCAGCAGCAGGAGGAGGAGGAGGGCGAGGGCGGCGGCGCCGACGCGCTGCCAGAGGGCCGGATGCCGGCAGTGGTGGAGTGGGTGCCCGAGAAGAGCGTCCTCAAGCAGCTCAACTTCCTGCCAGAGCTGTGAGGGGCTGCTGCCTGCTGCTGCCTGCTGCTGCTGCCGCCACCGCTGCTGCTGCCTGCACTGCCGCCGCCGCTGCCGCTGCTCTGTTTTCAAGTTTCGGGGCTGTGGCCGGTCCTGGGGCTGCCGGCCTGGGTGCCTGCGTCGCTGCTTTTGGGGCTGCGCCGTGATGCGCTGCTGCTCTGCCGGAGCTGCCCTGTGGCTGGGGCGCTGCTGCTCTTGGGGCTGCCTCGCCGGGCGTGTGAGTCCCAAGATGCACCTGCCCTGCCCTGCCCTGCTGCAGGTATGCCAGCAACCAGCCGCTGATGCGTCAGCTGCTGCAGGCCCGCACGCTGTCGGGCCTCCGCACGCTCGTGTCCCAGATGCGAAACAGCGGCGCGCTGGGCAGCCTGGCGGCCTCGTGCCGCGCGCAGCGCCCCTCGCCGCCGCCCGGCGAGGCGGCGCCGCCGCGGCCCGCGCCGCTCGCCGCCGCCGCGGGCGCGGCGCTGCGGCGCCGCCCGCGCAAGCCGCCCGGCGGCGGCGGCGCCCAGCTGTGGCGCGCCGGCGGCGCCGCGCAGCCGCCCGCCGCCGGGCGCGCCTGCGACGCGCCGCGGCCCAAGGTGCTGGCCGCGGCGGTGCGGGAGCGGCAGGCGGCGGCGCCTGTCGGCGGGGAGATGGGCAAGCATGGGCGGCTGCACGACAAGCCGTACATGGGGCTGGTGCGGGACCGACAAATCACGCTGCACCCCTGGCGCCCCATGATCTGCGCCGTGGTGGAAGGTG
>NW_005435071.1:201294-219640 GCF_000147415.1 Chlorella variabilis | reverse complement strand
CGATTGGCCGGGACCTGGGCTGGATCTGGCTGTGGAGGCGCAACCTGTCGCTGCGCCAGCACGCGTCACTCAACTTCTCCCTGCAGAGGTGGGCCGGGGGGGGGGGGTAAGTGAAGCAAAAGTAAAAACAAAACCGGAACGGCAGGTGCTCCTCCGCGGCAGGGCTGCCTGGGAGCTGGGCGGATGCAGTGGTGGGAGGGCGGACCCGGGGCGCACGCACGCAGGGGGGCGGGGTGGGCGCCGTGCTTTGCTGCTCTCAACGCCGCCGGACGCCGGCCTGCCAGGTCGCCGCC
This sequence comes from Chlorella variabilis, assembly GCF_000147415.1. Taxonomy (NCBI): domain Eukaryota; kingdom Viridiplantae; phylum Chlorophyta; class Trebouxiophyceae; order Chlorellales; family Chlorellaceae; genus Chlorella; species Chlorella variabilis. The sequence continues at coordinate 219,347 of NW_005435071.1, read as the reverse complement.
AGGCAGCCCATCCGCCTCGCTATGCCCTGCTGCGCCTCTTCTCTCACCCCCAAAATGGCACACACACATGCACGCGCACACACACACACACACACACACACATACACGCACACACACACACCACGCCACCCCTGCCCTGCCCCCTCACCTGCCCCGCCTCGCAGCTACACCGACCACGGCGGCGGCCTGCTGGACGACGTCGCCAGGCAGGGGAGCCTGGAGGAGCTGCGCGCCTTCCTGCGACACATGAGGGACACGTGAGCCCGCCGCTTTCTTTCTCTTTTTGTTAAACTCAGCTGCAGTGGCCTGCAGGCCCCTGCCCGAGCGCCTGCCGGCCACTGCCTGCGCCCGCAGGGGTGTTGGGGGTGGGGTGGGGCGGTGGCCAGCCGCAGGCAGCCAGCAGTGTGTGTGAGTGTGGTGTGTGGGGGGGGGCAGTGGGCCCGCGGGCAGCTGGTGGTGTGCAGCTGCTGCAAGCCAAACCGGCCCGGCGGCAGCCTGCGCGGCGCCTGGCGCGGCGCTGACGAGGCGTGCGCGCTGTGCATGCTGTGCTGGCTGGCTGTGCTGGTTGCAGGGGCAAGCTGCTGCACCTGGCAACCACCCTGGAGCGCACGCTGGGCGTGCCGGCCGGCGACGGCCTGCGCGCGCGTCCCGCGCCGCGCAGCAGCAGCTGCGCCCCCGGCGCGCCGGTGGTCGCTGCGGCTGCGGCAGCAAGTGGCGGCGGCGGCGGCGGGGTGGTGGTGGAGGAGGAGGAGGATGCTGAGGTGGAGCTGGCTGCTGAGGAGATGCTGCATCTGCTAGGCGGCGGCAGCAAAGGAGGAGGGGGAGGGGTCGGCGGGCCGCAACGGCAGCAGCACCAGCAGCAGCGCAGGCCGGCGCCGCCAAAGCGGGCGCGCTCGGCAGGCGAGGGGGAGGAGGAGGAGGAGGGGGAGGGCGGCAGCGGCGGCGGCAGCCGCAGCCCTAGCTACAGCAGCCCCGAGGAGGACAGCGGGGAGGATGCAGGTGCGGCCGGCGCGCGGGCTGCTCAGTCCTGCGCTGCCGCCGGCAATCCCGCCGCCGGGCTGCCTGCTCGCTCCACCCATTGGGGCCCTCGCGCCACCAACCTTCCCCTCCCTGACCCCGACCCCTTGCCCCTCTGTTCCCCACCCCGGCCTCCCCGCCGGCCTCCAGGCGCTATAGAGGACTCTGGGGATGATGAGTGGAGGGCGGGGCGCAAGCGGAGGCGCCACCCGCGCAAGCGCGCGCACGTCACGCCGCCACCGCCGCCGCCCGCGCCGCCCGCCGCCACCGCGCGCGGCGTCGGCGGCTGGGTGGTCGAGAACGGCGGGCCCGCGGCGGCGGCGGCGACGGGGACGCTGGGGGCGCAATTGGCGCAGGCGCAGCAGGCGCAGCCGGCCGCCGTGCCCGCCTACCAGCAGAGCGCCACCATGCGCCTGCTGCTGTCCGGCGGCGACGGCGCGGCGCCCGGCTGGCCGCCGGCCGCGGCGGCGGCGGCGGCGGCGCCAAGCCCGAGCCCTCGGGGGCCGTCGCCAGCGGGGCAGGGCCTGCGGCGCCGTCCGTCGGGCGTGTCCCTGGCCGGCCCTGCCTCCACGCCCGTGCGGGGCGGCACTGCCGAGGCGGAGGAGATGGTCACGCCCGGCAGCAGCGGCGGCAGCCTGGCCAGCCGCTTTGTGGGCGTGCAGCGCATCGCCTCTAGCAAGAACGCCAGCAAGGCGTGGATCCCGCGCCCCACGGGTGAGAGCAGACTTGCCCTGGCTGCCTGCCTGCCCGCCTGCCGCATGCCTGCCCGCCTGCCTGCCTAGCAGCCGCAGTGTAGCCTGCGCCGCACGCCCGCCTGGCCGGCGCACGCAGCAGCCCGGGGAGCGGCCCCCGCGCCTCCTGTTTGAGCAGCGGCAGGGGCCCGGCTCCCCGCCCGCCGCCCGGCGGCTCTCATCCTGCCGCCACCCCGCGGCCCTCCGTACCGCCGTATCGCCCCCTGCAGTACGCGTCCTGGACGGCAGGCGCTCCTCCTCCAAGCAGCTGACGCTTTGCTACTGCGACACGTGAGCGCCGCAGCGGGCTATAAGCGATCTTGCTTGCAGCATCTTGGTGCCGCGCGCCGGCCTTGCGGGCTGCAGGCAGCCCCTGCCCACGCCACGCCCTCGCCCCTGCGCTGGCGCTGCCTCGGCGCGCCGCTGCCCGCAGCCGAGGCCTGCCCCCTGCCTCGCCTGCCCTCCGCCTGCCCCTGCCTGCCCCCTCTGCCCGCCGTGCCCGGTGCTGTGCCCGAACCGCGCCATCCCGCCTCCCCACCCCGCCTCACCACCCCGCCTGCCCCTGCACCCTGCCTGCAGCGCGGAGGAGGCGGCGGTGGCTCGGGACCTCGCCACCGTGTGGAATTGGGAGCAGCTGGGCGGGCAGGAGCACGGCGGGCAGCAGCGACTCAACTTCTCGCTGGCCAGGTGGGGGCGCGGGGATGTGCGGGGGCGGCGGGGTCGGGGCAGTGCCGGGCCCTGGCGGCGGCGCAGTCGCCAAAGATGGGGATCGCGGGCGCCTGCCTGCCTGCCTGCCTGCCTGCCTGCCTGCCTGGTGCGGCGGAACCTCCGCCGGCCAGGCCAGGCGGTGTCGACGAGCGAGGGAGGCGCGGCAGCGGGGGCGAGGGGTGGCGCCATGCACCCCCCACGCCGGCCTCGACCCGGTGTGCCGCCCTGCCTGCCTGCCAACCTGCCCTCCTGGCCCCCCTGCCCCCCTGGCCCGCTCGCCTGCCACGGAAGCGCAGGTACCAGGCGCAGCCTGGCCTCATGAGCCAGCTGCGGGGGGTGGCCACCACAGAAGCGATGCAGGCTCTGGCCAAGGAGCTGCGGGACGCCGGCGCGCTGCGCCAGCTGGCGGCCGCCCTGGGCGCCAGCCCCACGCGCGGCAGCGGCGGCAGGGACCCGCGCCCGGCGGCGGCCGCCAGCGGGGCTCAGCCCCAGCTCGGGGGCGCCGCTGCCGGCGGCGGCGGCGGGCGTGGCGGCGGCCAACGGTGGCCGCCTGGAGGTTGAGATCGAGGTGCCCGAGATACGATCAGTAGATTAGCAGATCACCTGAGTACATCAGTAGATTAGAACAGTAGGTACATCGGACAGCTGGCTGGCCCGTACCGCCCAGCCTTGACAGCGCCTTGCGCTGCAGCCGCCGCCCGCGGCGCCCTGCGCGCCTCGCCCTGTACCGCCATGCTTCCTGGTACTGCCTCCAGCACCGCAGTTGAACCTGTGTAGCCACCTCCTGTGCAGCTGCCACCACCTCCGGGGCCTCTGTTGTATACCCATCTGCTTGCCTTCCCCATGCCTGCTTGCCCTTGTTCCACGCCTCGCCTGTTCCTTTGAGTGCCTGTGAGTGCTTGCCAGCCGATTCCCCTACGTTGAGCGCCGCGGTGGGCCTGCCAGTGCCCGCCCACCTTCACGCCCATGCCTCTGCTTCTTGCTTGCACAGCTCCGGCACTACGGTTGCCCCTCGTGTCAAGAAGACATAGGCGCCACCCTCAGGCCCATTCATTTGCGGATTCTGCCCACATGTGCTGTGCCTGCTGTGCGAGCGGCGTTCTTGCGCTGTGGTCGCCTGGCTGTGCCCAGTGGGCAGGCAGGTGTAGGCAGGCAGGCAAGCAGGCATGCAAAGCATTGACACACTCAGAAGGGTCCTGTACCCTTACTGTCGCACCTGATGCCTCTGCTTGACTCTCCAAGGGGCGTGCAGACCCGTCAAGTTGGTGTAGCGGCGGAAGTGGATCGCGGGCAACAGCACAAGTTGAACGAACAGCACTGTGAACGCGGGGAAGACTAGTGGGGCTAAAAGGGTGCACCGCAGGGCCAGGCCCAGGTGTTGCCGCCTGCGCTTCGCACGCTGGCGCGGGCGGCGACATGGTCTGTGAGAGAATGCTGCGAAAAGCTTGCCCCGGATGCTTGCAACTGCACACAAACAAGACCGCCGTATGAGTGATCTGGAGGGACAGCCTGGCCTGCTCAACCAGGCTGCCTCCGCTCCCTGCATGTTCTGCCGTGATCGGTGGTGGACCCAGCACCCAACATGAGGAGGGCCCTCCTGCCCCGGTGTTTACAAGTGGCAAGGTGCCTAACAAACTCCTAATAAGAAAGCAATCTAGTTGCAAATACACATTGTGGCAGCAGGAAACCCAGCACCATATAAACCGTACACAAGAACATGCACATCACCCGAAAAGCATAGTGCTCCCGTCTCTTCAGCATGACGCCAGCTGTGCTCCCTCTCCCCAAATGCCACCCCGCTGCACCGTGCTCTGCCCCCGCTGTCCCAGCGGCCAGCCTGCACTTGCGCCTTGATCCGTGTAGCATCATGGATCCGCGGCTCCTCCGCCGCCGTCGCCGTCGCCGCCGCCTCCTCCAGTACCGCCGCCCTCCGCCTCAAACAGGTGCTCCCTGGCGCCCGCCGGCAGCAGCCCCGGCACCACGCCGTGCGGCACAGGCGGCTTCTTCAGCAGCACAATGCTGGGCGCCGCGAATGCCAGCACCAGCACCAGAACATCCTGCGGCGGTGGTGGAGGGGGCAGGGGCGTGGCAGCACCGGTAAGGGCATGGCAGGGTGGGCTGGCGGGTGCACAACTTTCGTACTGCCAGGGAATCCCGCTGCTGGGAGGGTGCAATAGCCCTGGCTTGGTACACAGAGCCGCAGGGAGGCCGCAGTGAGCCGAGAGCTGCCAGTGCCGCAGCATTGCCATGGCGGGTGCTGCACAGGTGTGGGTGCAGGTGCCTTGACCGGCCAGTGCAGGCACTGGATGAGCCGCGGTTCTCGCCTGGGGCAGGTCAGTAAGGCCGCAGCCGCTCTCCGCCTGGGCTGCCGCCTGCGCCGCTCTGCGGCTGCGTGTCAGCGGCCCGCGCCGCTGCCTTGGCTGCTGCCCCGGCTGCCGCCGCAGGCGGTGCGCGCACAGCAGCAGCGCGGAGGCGGCCTGGCGGAAGGCGGGCGGGGCGTGGGCGTGCACGGCGGGGGACCAGGGCGCGCGCTGCGCATCGCGGATGGCGACCTGCAGCGGCGGCGGCCGCTGCGCCAGCTGCCAGTGGTAGAGCGGAGGGCCGGGCAAGGGCTGCTGGGGCTGCGGCGCGTAGAAGACGGGAGCAGCGGTGGGGCCCGCCACCAGCGGCGCCTCAGGGTCGGCTGCATCCCGGAAGATCCAAGGATGCGTGGTGAACGTGTAGACGACCCGCTTGGCGCGCCCGGCGGCAGCACATAGTAGCACTGCGGGGCGCCGGCAAAGTCCAGCCACAGCACCTCCACGCTGCGCTGTGTCTCGATGGCGAACCGCACGTCGGCACGCACACGCGAGTTGAGGCTGCGGTGCTGTGGCGGCCCGCAGCCGGCGGCGGCGGCGGCGGCGGCCGCTGCTACCACGGTCAGGTCGGCCTGCGTGCTGTGCGGCGCCTTTGCTCGGAAGCACGGTATTGCGCAGAGACCCTAGAATCGAGCGGGGCTGCTCCAGAGCGGGGCTGGACCTTCGGCTTCGATCGCCCGGTGAGAGCCCGCCCGGGTCGTTTGGCCGCTGCAGGGCGATTACTGCACTCCGCAGGATGTAAATCCACCGAATGCAAGCGATCTGGAAGTTCCGCAAACCACATCCGCCAACTCAGCGCTGCACCGCCACGCTGGGCCGCCTTGGAAGTTGTGCAGCCATGCACACCGCAGTGCGAAACTACAGGGAGTCGAGTGCCATGGCTGCCACAAGATGGGGGTGCTCATACCGTCGGTTCAACCAAGTTCTTGAGATGGAAGCCAACAAGAGGCATGCGTCTTGTTCGCCTGCCTAGGCAGGCGACAGGCGGAGTTGTATGAAAACACCACACTGCGATAAGTTAAGGGAGCACTGCATCGGCGGCGGCTGCCGTCAGAGCTGCCACTCCAGCCCTCGTCGGCGCCACAGCCGTGCGACAGCGCTGCCCCTCGGGCAGTACACACACGGCCGGTTTCACGTGTACTTGAAAGGCACCCACTGGATGCGCATGGTGATGGAGGAGGTGGAGGAGCTCTTGGGGTCCACGGCTGCAGTGGGCAGGGCAGTGTGGAGCACCCGGGTTCAGTGAAGGGAAAAGTAGCGAGTGCGTGGCGCAAAGTTCGTCACCAGCTTGCCAGCAGCAACCACGGCATCCGCCTAGGGCCACCGGGGCAGCGGCGGCAAGAGAGGCACGGCGCTGCAAACGTGGGCCTCGTCAGCCCGGGCAACAAGGCTGCGGCGAACCCGTGCTGCCGCCAAACCAGCCGGTGGTCACCGCCTCGAGGCGCCAGGTTTTGGTGATGTCGCCGTGGGGCGCCTGCGCCGCGCAGGAGGGCAACAAGCCAGCCAGCAACAGGTCAGCAAAGACAGCGAGTGCGCTATTGCAGGCGGGCAGGCAGGCAGGCAACCAGACCCACAGCACTTCGTCGGCCACAGCACACACGCACGCGCGCGCGCGCACACACACACACACACACACACCACCAACCACCACAACACACACACACACTCTCACCTGCTGTGCCTCCCGCAGGTCGATATCAACCGACCCCAGCAGCTCGTCGCTACTGCGGGCAGCGAGGGCGCGGGGCAGAGCAGGCGCGGTGGACGGGCGGCTCGCCGTCCCCAGCTGCGACGGCGGGCAGGCAGCGCAGGCCCCGGTCCCGCCCGACAGCCCCACAGCCAAGCAAGGATCCGGGACAGGCGCGCGATGCGCCCACGCTCGCTGTCCCCTCGCTGCCGCAGCGCGAAATCATGCCAGCCAACAAGCAGGGGACCCACCGACCCACCACCCAGCCGCCCAGCCCACCTCATGGCATCATAGTCCCAAACCTTGACCGCCAGCGTCTCCGCGGCCGGCACCTGCGCCAAGAAGGGCCGACGTGAGTTGTGAATTTCAGGGCGAGCGGGTGGTGGGCGAATGGTGAGAGGGCCATCGCAGGCGGGACATGCGGTACGGTCTGGCAGTACGTACAGTCATGCAGTACAGCTGGCACCGCACCTTGAAGAAGTCGAAGCTGGTGCCGGTCCACTTGGGGTTGAGCGAGTTCATCACCGTCGACGACTTCAGCGTCTCCTGCAGGGCAGGGGGCAGAGGGAGAGGCAAGCGCGGTGGCTGGGGGTTGAGGGAGCACGAGGGCGAGATCACATGGGAGGAGGGAGTTGTTTTCTGTGGCATACGGGGACGAGGGCATATGGAGACGAGGGACAGCCCGCCGGCTACCCTCTTTCCGCTGACTGGCGTGTGCCGCTCCCAAAACGCTTGCGTTCCCACCCACCCAGGGAGCCGTACCGCACGTACGCCCTCCCGCTACAAGGGGGGCAAAGCCCGCTCACCTTGTTCAGCTTGAACTCCACGTAAGGGTCGGAGGTAGTGATGTCGGCGGCGGGCAGGTCGGCGCAGCTCATGAGCGTGATGATGACCGCGCCCGTGCTGGCCTCTACAGCAGCAGGAGCAGGCGAACACACACAGTGACGGCAGCAGGCCAACGCACACATGATGGCAGCAGGCACGACACACACACACACACAGACAGTGATATGATGTCTGTTCCCATTCTTGTGGCGCAGACACGCCGCATGCGCCCACGACCGCCGCACAGCACAGCACAGCACAGCACAGCACAGCACACCCTTGTGGAAGTCGATCAGCTCAAAGGGCCAGTAGGTGACCTTGAGGTGCAGCTCGCCAAAGCCGCCGCCCTGCACCACAGTGCAGCGCAGCACAGCACAGGGGTGGGCAAGGGAGGGGCGGACGAGGCGGGGTGGGCTGGCGAAGGGCCACGGCTGCGGCACCGGTGTGGTTGCGCAGCAACGGCAGCAGAGGGTTCAAGTGACCACGCAGACACAAACGAGATGGAGTGCCAGGCGGCGGCGGTGCCAGCACTCACGCATCCGTCCTCGTTTGAGAACTCCCCCTTGCCCAGCGGCATCTGCTTGTCCACCGTCTGGCAGGGGCGCTGCAGGGGGCAGGGCGGTGGCGGCGGTGGAGGTGGTGGGTGTGATGCTGGGTGATGGGGATGGCAGCGCATTTGTTACAGCGGCGCAGCGGGCTGAAGGTACGCGCAGGCCCCCCAGCCCAGCCCAGCCCAGCCCAGCCCAGCCCAGCCCAGCCCAGCGCAGCGCAGCCCAGCGCAGCGCAGCGCAGCACAGCACAGCGCAGCGGGGCAGCCTCACGTCTGCCAGCTCGTCGATGTCGATGCGGCAGCGCCCGATGAAGTCCTTGGCGTTGATCAGGCTGGTGGCGCCCTTGAACACATTCAGCCGCACCAGCTCCTACGGTGGGGAGGACACGGTGTGGAGGAAAGGAGGGCACGGCTTGGTGGCGAGGTCCCCAGCCGGTGGCAGGGAGGAAGGAAGGTAGGCAGCGAGGTGCGGCCCAGCGCAACAACTATCCTTCCAAATCTAAACCCAATCTAAACAAAGCGCAACCAGCTGCCCACCTTAGCGTTGAGGTAGTCTCGGTCGAAGCATTCCACGTGCAGCGACTGGGTGGTGGGCTCCTGCAGGGGGTTGAGGCAGGCAGGGAGGGGAGCGGCAGGGCGGCGGCAGTGTGGGAGGTGGGGAGAGGGAGGGCGGCGGCAGTGTGGGAGGTGGGGAGAGGGAGGGCGGCGGCAGTGTGGGAGGGGTGGGAAGGCGGAAGACAGGGAGAGCGGGCCGCACAGTACGCGAGGCGGTCTCGGCACGGGATCAAAAGCAGGGCAGCAGGCTACTTGGACACTGCCCTGTCCTCCCAGCCCATACAGCAAGGCTCCGAGTGGCCCCGCCCCTGCTGCCGCCCGCCGCGCACCTGCACCAGCAGCCAGTGGCGCTCGTTCCACACCGGGTTGAGCGTGTTCTTAATGACCTTGGTCTTCTCAACCTGCGGCACAGGCGGTACGGGTGGCACCGGCGGCGGTACAGGCGTTGACTCAGATGAAGGCAGCACACACGGCACGCCTCGACGTGAGCAGCCGTGCTCCGTTTGGGCAGGGAGGCGGCATGCGGCCCACGCAGTCGCCCGGACAACCCCGCACCCAACCCCCGCCCGGGCAAGGCCGCACCCAGCTCCTGCCACCCACCGAATCTGGTTTCTTGGGGTCCACCAGAGTGAAGAGCTCCAGGAAGGCATCGGCTGCGGGCAGGGAAGGGGTGGCAGGCGGGGGGTGGGAAGCGGCGTGGCGCAGGCAGCAAGGAGCGGTGGAGCGGCGAAAGTAAAGGCAGAGAGAGGCGCGGGGAGGCAAGACAAATTCGGGGGTTGACGTTGGGCTGTGAGCGTGTGGGTTAAAGGCAGGCGCGGTGCCATGCTCTCCCCTGCCGCGGCTCACTTGTGCCCATTGTGTCCATGCGGGGCAGGTTGCGTGCATCAACGACGTCAATCTGCAAAGCGCCCTTGTGCCTGCGGGCAGGGGGCGGGTGGCGGGATTGCTCGGTGATGGCACAAAGCGGCAGGCAGGCCGGCAGGCATGACCGGCCCGTCTCAAGCGGGGGCCACCGCCCCGTAGGTACAGCACAGCTCCTCGCGGGGGCAGCCTCCCTCAGCTACGGTACAGCATGACGGTACAGCCTGCTGTACCACAGCACCACCCACCGCAGGTACAGGTCGTCCAGCGGCCCCGTCACCGCCTCTGGCAGGATGGGGATCACCATGCGGCGCGGCCACAGCATCATGCCAGACACCGTCTCACGTAGGAACGGGTCCAGCCAGGCCTGCGCACGAGGGGGCGGCGCACGTGGGAGGGAGGCGGCGGTGGGTGTTGGCGGATGAGGCGGTTGCGCGGGCATGGGAGGTGGTGGGGCATGGGAGAGGTGGCGGCGCCGCTGCCGGAGGAGCAGGAGTGGGCCAGGTGCAAGGGAGGACGCCTAAGCTTTCTACGCCACCCTGCACACCAGCCCTGGGGCACCCCTGCGACCGGCACCCACCCACACACACATCCACACACCACACCACACCACCAACACAACACACCTTAATGGCCCCCGCCGTGTAGCCGCCGCCCATCGACTTTCCAAAGTCCAGGCTGAAGCGCACGATGGGCGGCTTGCGCAGCGACACCACCGCCGCGCCAAAGCCGGGGATCTCGGGCACCAGCGGCTTGAGGATGACGCGCAGCGTGCCGCTGCAGGGCGGGGGGCGGGGCGCCGGCCATCTCGGCTCTCCCATTTTGACACGTTGTCACCCAATTTGAAACGAGGCAGGCACGTGTGCGACCAGCCCGGGGAGGCTCAGATGGCACAACACCCGCCCACTTGCCGCCCTGCGTGTTGCAGGCGCGCAACGGCCCATGCCAACCGCCCGCCCAGCCCCAGCACTGCCCTTGCCTGCTGCCGCCCCGTCCCGCACCTGACCGCCAGGTTTGAGACCTTGGGCACCAAGCGGGTGGCCTGTCCGCCCGCCGGCAGCTCGATGGCAAGAAAGATGTTGGCATCGCCCGCCCAACGGTAGTCCACCTGTGGTGGTGGGGAGGGCGGGCGGGCAGCAGGGAGGTGCGGCTGGGCTGGCTGCTGCTGCGTCTCTGTGAATGCGATTTTCCGAAGGAAAAGCGACAGCTGGGGGGGAGCTGGGAGGGCAGCAGGCGGTGCCAAACCGGGGCGCCCGCTACATCCGCAGGCAGCCAGGCGCCCTCACCTCGATGCAGACCTCCTCCTTGTTCTCCTTGTCCACTCGGATGCCCTCCACCCTGCGCCGCACCGCAACGCACATTGCTGAGGATGCACAGCACAGTGAGCAGGCGGGCAGTGCAGGCCGACGCGGGGAGCCGGGGAGGCCCCGCCTCACAGCCCTAGACGCGACCCGCGGCTGCCGCTGCCCATCAGCATCCCCTGCCACGGGGCGTGCACATGTCGATGCGCTTCCCCAGCCCCAGACCCAGACCCCAGCCCCACCCCAGCCCAGCCCGCTCCCTACCTGAAGGGGTCATCCCCAAAGGTCAGCTTCTGGAAGTAGATCTTCTTGATGAGGCCCGGCGGCTTGAACTTCATCATCAGAGGCTCCACTTGCTCCTGCGGGGGGCGCCACGGCGAGGGGCCGCCACCGCCGTAAGGGGAGGGGCAGCAGGCCGGGGCAGGTGCCTCCCCGAGCGAACACACACAGAGTGTGGACGCACAGAGTGAGAGCACACTGTGCACAGATGCACACACCCAGAAGCATTGCCCCCCACCTTGATTGTCTTGCAGATAGCCTCATCGTAGTAAGGCCACGTCTTCTCAAGGATGCGGTTGAGCCACTGCAGGTAGCGGCGGCGCGTGGCATGCCGTGCTCAGCTGTGCTGCATGGTATTTGGGTGGCGGGGCAGGCGGCAGGCGCCTGCCGCCGGCGGGCACGCATGCAGGTACGCAGCACCGTGGCCCTTCGCATGCCGCCGCCGCCGCCATGGCAGCATGCGACCCCAACGCCCTGCCCCACCTCCATCTTTTCTGTGTCGCGGAAGGATATCCAGGTGGGGATGTTGTGCAGCAGCTCCTGCATGCCCTTGGCCCCCGGGATCACAGCGAGCTGCGGGGCGGGAAGGCGGGCAGGCAGGGGGGTGGGGCAGGCGCTGGCGCGTGAGCACGTGCGTGTGCGGGCAAGCGCGGCAATGGCGCAAGCGGGAGGTGTATGGAAAGGTGCAGCCGAGCGGCGTGCATAGAGTGGCGAAGACGGCGACCAGAAGACCCCAGCCTGCTCCCGCTGGCGTGCCCGTGCCCTCGGCCCCGTGCCCCTCCCTGCGCGCACCAGCTGCCCGCGCTCCGCCTTGCGCTTCTTGGTGAGCTGGTACATGACGGCCAGGCCGATGCCCCACACCACGCCCAGGGCCGACCCCAGGAACAGCTCGGCGCTGACCAGGTTGAGCCACTTGATGCCCACAGCCATCATGCCCACCCAGCCACTGCAGTTGGTCCGGAGGAGGAGGAGGAAGGGGAGGAATGGGACAGGGAGTGGGAGAGGGAGGAGGAGAGGGAGGCGTGCGAGGCGGGAGACGGCGGGGTGCAGCCAGGAGGGGTGTGGCCACCAGCTGTGTGGGCAGGAGCCGGTCAGTGTGCGCGGGCAGCCCACAGGCCCGCAGGCACGCACGCGACGGCCGCCTTGGCAATGGTCGACAGCTGGATGCTCTTGGCCGCCTTGCGCGCCGCCTCCTCCTCGAGATCCAGCCTAACCCTGGCTGTGGACATGCGCCTGCTCAGCTCCGAGGCGAGCTCTGCAGCAGAGCGGGGCAGGGCGGGCAGCGCGGGGCAGCGGCGGGGCGAGCGGCGTGGTTTGGCGGCCGGTTTGGCGTGTGCTAGGGCGCGGCAGGCGTGCTTGGCTGGGGCCAGGCGCGCGTGGCAGGGGTGTCATGACGCGGCTGCGCAGCGTGGCGGGCTGCGGCTGGCCGCGGGGCGATGGACAAGCACCCCGCTGCCAGCAGGCACACTGGCGGCAAGGGGGCGTAGCGGCGGCGCACCAGCGCCGCCCTCCCCGGCCTGGCCGGCTGCAGTGGCGCCCGCATCTGCAGCCGCATCATGCAGGAGCACACAGCAGCCAGTCAGGCAGGCAGCCAAGCGCTGCTGGAGAACCAGGCCCTCGCTTGCTCATCGCGAGGCACAGGTGGCAGTGGCGGGGGCAGCAGGTGCCGCCATCGGCACCCCGCGAGCCCTACTGGCCGCCTTATGGCGCTGCACCCGGCAAGCCCAGTTGCGATGCAGCACCTCAAGCTCACCTGCTGTCTTGCCTGCAGCTGCGGCCTCAGTTTCCTCGCCAGCCATGTCGCAGGTCAGGGCGCAGACACCTGCCCTCCCCTAAAGCTTGTGGATTGCTTGATCGGCGTGTGGGGGGCTCAATTGGGCTGGGACAGGGGTCCCGAGGCGTCAGGCCCAGCGCTGGGGCACCAAATTGCTAGACGGCCTCTTTGGCTGCCTGGCGGCGTGACCCAAACAGTCCTGTCGGATCGACGAGCGATGCAGCCGTCGTTTGCCCTTAGTTCTGATCCTTGCAATGTACTGCAGCCAGAGGCCACCGTGGCGGGTTCGAGGCGTCCGATCAGAACGGCACCCGGGTCGTTCCTTAGCAACGTCGGAGCCTGTGTCGGCCGTAGTGGTGCGCGCCGCCGGGACTGGAGAGCAGTCCGTCACCCCCGAGAGTCGCCTGCGCTTGCTCGAGAGGCCGCCTGAACAGCGCACCCTGTGACAAATTGTGCAAGGTGCGCATGTATGCAATACTGAGCAGCTGCTGGGCTGCAAGCCGGGGGGCATGACGGCGCCATGTCAGTGATGTGCGCTCGCCAGAAAAATCGGCGCTACAAGGCTGCTGCTGGCGCCAGCAGCTTGTCCTCGACCTCTGGCAGCGTACAACAGGCTACCAGCTGCAGGAGCAGCAATCTGTCTATAATGCCGCCACTGCCGCCCGCCGCCGCTGCACGCCGCTGGCTGCGCGCAAACGCAGCCAGCCCGTCCCTCTGCCACCCGCCGTTCTGCCTGTGCTGTGCTCTTCGATCAGCTCTGTGCCCCGCAGCCGTAGCCGCGCCACCCTGCGCTTTGGGGCAAAGTGACCAGTCGGTGCCTCCCGCGTGGCGCATATGCCCCTTGCCTCGCTTCACCGCCCCCCTGGGGACTCGCTGCCGGCATAGCACCCAGCCCGCCAGCCCACTGCGCCCAGGCTGACGAGTGCTGCCTCAGCCTGCCGCCGCCCTGCTTGCAGGTGGCCCTTGCCGGCCGCACCCGCATAGCCGCCGCTACGCCCCTTCTTCTCCGGGACCGCGTGGCCTGCACGCTGCGCCCCCTCCCGGGCAGGTCCGGCCTTCCCAGCCAGCAGGGCAGCCCCGCTGCCTGGCAGCACACGAGCCGGCGGCAGGAGTGAGAGGGAGTGAGGAGGCGCCATGGCCACGAGCGGCAAGTCTCTGGCCATCACAGCCGGCATCTATGCCATCATCGCCCTCCTCGTCTTCATCTTCTTCTCATGGTGGGCAGCCGCAGCGCGCTGCCGCCGTGGCGCCTCGCCCCGCCGCCCGGGAGCCCCGCGCCGCTGCCGATCGGCGGCGGGGCCAGGGCCTGAACCCCATCCCGCTGCTGGCGCTGCCGTGCGTGCATGCCGGGCGCGCTCCTTGGGCCATCCGGACGCGCCAGCGGCTTTGCCCTCCAGGGTCCCAACATTCGCCCCATGCGCCCTTGGGTTGTGGCCTTTGCCGCGCCGCAGGTGGCGCACCACCAAGCTCACCCGCAAGTTCTTCAGCCCCAAGCTGTACACGCCGGGGGAGCACCGCCCGCCGCCCATATCGGCACGGTTTGGGGCGTGGGTCCCCAAGGTGCGCCGGCTTGCCTCTCGTTGGCAGCGCGGGGGAGCTGGCGGGCGTGAGTGCCCCGCCCCTCCTTCCCTGCACGCCTTCCCTCCACCTCCCCGTCACCCTCCCTCAACCCTCTCCCCTCACCTGCCCCACTCCCCTGCGGTACAGGTGCTGTACATGAGCGAGGCTGAGGTGATCCGGTGCGGCGGCGTGGATGCCGCCATGTACATCAAAATTCTACGCATGGGTGAGCGCGGCGGCGCCGCCGCCTGCGCCCCCCCTCCCATGCAGCAGCAGCAGCACGGCCGCGCCGTGCCCCTCCACCCTGCTCCCCGCTGCGGCTCGCCGGGTGCTGCCGGGTGCTGCCGGGCGTGGCCCGAGTCCCTGCTCGCTCCCGCCCTCTGCGCGCCTGCCGCCCCCCGCAGGCGTGGAGATCTTCCTCATCGTGTCTTTCTTCGTGCTGGTCATCATCCTGCCCATCAACTGCACCGGCAGCGAGGTGGACAACCTGATGTCGGACCCGGTGAGGAACAAAGCAACAAGAAACTTTATTGCATCAGCAAACTAATATGACATAATATCCAGGCAGCCAGGCAGCTGGTGGTGATTGTTCGGCGGCAGGTCAACGGCGATGGTGCAGCCAGCTGAAGCCAGCCCGGGAGCCAGCCAGCCGAGAAGCCGCGCCAGAAGCCAAGTCACAGCCCAGCTGGCGGCAGCTCCCAACCCGGCCCGCCCCGCCCTTTCCATGCAGAACGGGGCTGGCCTGGAGTCCAACCCCCTCTACCAGTACCTCGTACCCAACGGTACCGCCACCAACAGCAGCAATGCAGCCACTGGGGAGGCCATCACCACGCTGCCCGGTGAGGAGGGAGGGCTGGACGCCTGGCCACGCCCGCCTGCACCTCTGCCACGCCTGCACTTCACAGTCATGTGCCCTTTCCACGCCCCCACACCGCCCCGCCGCATCGTGCGCGCTGCCCGCACCGTACCGTACCGTACCGCAGATGTGTACAACAGCACCGAGGGCGACCCGCCCCCCGGCATGATCTGGTGGCGCTACAACGACGACATCGACCCGCGCGCCTACCAGCAGCCGGAGCAAGTGCTGGGGCCCAACTACTCGACGTGAGGAGCTGCTGGCCCCAGCCCTGGCCCCAATGCTGGCCCCAGGCCAAGCGCACAGCTGCCGCTGCATGAGCTGCAGCGCAGCAGCGCGTGCGCGAGAGGATTCCCTCCCCAATAGGCCCAGCGCACAGCTGCTGGCGCTCCAGTCGCAGCGCAACTCGTGGGCGACGGGGCTGGGGAGGGGAGGCGAGGCGGTGGGCCGGCAGGGCCCGCTGCGCGCCGCCCGCCCACCGCCTGACTTGTGTGCCCCGCCGCCACCGCTGTCCGCAGGTACGGCTGGAGGTGGGATCAGGCCTACCAGCAGGTGGGCTCCTAGTGGGCTCTTAGTGGGCTCCTAGTGGGCTCCTAGTCCACCTCCCTGCCGCACCTGCCCACCCGTGCTCCCCCACCCGCCCCGCTCCCCACCCGCCCTGTTTCCCTAAAATGCTCGTCATCCCGCCCCCCCTGCTTTCCACCCACCCCTCCCCCTGCTTTCCACTCGCCCCCGTCTGCCTTCCACCTGCCCCCCCGCAGGTGGACTACAAGTTCACCTCCCTGGACAAGACCACCATTTCCAACATCCCGCCCCGCTCGCCGCGCCTGTGGGCCCACGCCGTCATCACCTGGGTTGTCTCCTTCTTCGTCTACATGTGCCTGTGGAAGTGAGGCGGGGGTGGCGGGGGTGGAGGGGTGGAGGGTGGCGGGTGGCGCGGGTGGCGGGTGCCGCTGGTGGCTGTGGAAGCGTGCTTTTGGAGCGGGTGCCGGTGCTGGTGCTGGTGCTGGTGCTGGTGCTGGTGCTGGTGCTGGTGCTGGGCTGGCCTGAGCTGGGCTGGTGGTGGGCCTGCCTCCATCCAACTCCGCTGCCCTTTGCGCCCACGCCGTCTGCGCCGCCCCACCGCGCGCCCCTCCCGGCCGCTCAGCCCTGTACCGCCTGTACTGCCCGTACCGCCGTGCCCTCCGCAGGTACAACAAGGAGGCGCTGCGCCTGCGCATCTTTTACCTGCTCAACCAGCCCCCGGGAGCAGAGTCGCACACCATCCTGTGCCAGGACGTGCCCGGCGTGGCCTGGGGCACCATCCCCAACCGCGCCGACGGCACCTTGCTCAAGATCATCCCCAAGAGTGAGTGTGCATGCGGCGGTGTGGGCTGGGGCCGTAGGGCCGGGGCGGCGGCATGCATGCACTGTGTGCGGGCCGGGAGGGGAGAGGGAGGCGGCGGCGGGCAGGCACGCATGCCACGGAGGCTCGACGTGGTGTGTGTGTGCGCGCAAGCGTCCTGAACGCTGGAGGGAGCGAGCTCCTGCTCGAGCAGGGGCACCCTGCCATGGCTGCCTGCTTCTGTCGGCTCCCTCCCGCCACCATCACCACCACCGCCGCCTCCGTGCCGCCACCCGCTGCCCGCAGGCGTCAAGCAGCAGGCCTTCAAGCAGACGGCCATGCTGGCTGAGAAGGGCAAGTCGACGGTGGGCGGCGTGGGCGGCGCGGTGGGCGGCGTGGGCAGCGGCGCTGTCAAGGCGCTGGCCGGCAACGAGGACCTGGGTGGGTGGGCTGGCCGCGGCGGGAGGGGTGGCATGCTGCCTGAGGGTGTACTGCCTGCTGTGGCGTACTGCCTGCTGCGGGGTACTGCCTGCTGCGGGGTGCTGCCTGCAGAGCGGCGCTGCCTGCCTGCATGGGTGGCTGGGCTGCTGCCGGGGTGGGTGTGCGGCGCTGAGGCAGGCTGGTCCCGGGCCGCGCTGCCCGGCGCTGGGCACGCATGGGAAGTGTGGCTACTGGCGGTTGCCCGGGCCTTGCCACCCAGCCCTGCCAGCCCTGCCAGCCCTGCCAACCCCGTCACCCTGCCGGTCCGCCTGCAGAGTCGTCCAACCTGGCCGCCGCCCAGGCCCTGAGCTCCGGCGGGCTGCAGGTGGACGCCGCCACCGGGCGCTGGGAGATGCGGGACGCGTGGGCCGAGGCGGTGGCAGGGGTGAGCAACAGCTCCGATTTTTTGCACTTGCACAGCAACAAAAACGAGCTGCTGCGCCGCGCGACTGCTGCCGGATGCGGGGCGGTGCCGTCGCCGGGCGGCCACGCGGCGGTGCCGGACGCGCGGCGGCGCCGTTGCGAGCCCTGCCGGTTTAACCCATCTCGCCCCTGGCTCCCCACCCCGCATCTCCTGCAGATCAAGGCGCACGACGGCAGCGTGGGAGCGATGGTGGAGGAGGAGTTCCGCAAGATCTACGGCGAAGACCTGGCGGCGGTGAGCCTGTGCCTGTGATGAGCTGGCGCTGAGCTGGCGCGCCGAGCTGGCACTTCTCTTGCGCGGGCTGGCGCCGAGCTGGCAGCCCAGCGCGGCCCGCGCAGCGAGAGCTGGCTCGCCGCCGATGCTAGCCCCGGGGCTCCCCGCCTCATTAGCCCCCACCCACCGCCCTGCGAAGAAAGAAGTGCAGCCAGCGCACTCGGCACGCCCAGAACATCCCCCACCCCACCTCCCCACCTTGCCCCTGACCCCACTGCCTCCCTGCCTGCCCCCCCTGGCCCCCTGGCCCACCTGCCCACCTGCCCGCAGGTGCACATGGTGCACAACACCTCGGCCCTGGACCCTCTGGTAGCGGAGTACGAGAAGCTGCGCCTGGCCTGCACCGATCTCATCGACAACTACATCTCCCTCAAGCGCCGCGGCAAGGAGATGGCGCCCAAGAAGGTGTGCGCCCGTTTGTGTGCAGTGTGCCCGTGTGTGTGTGTGTGTGTGCGCGCGCGTTCTTGTGCGTGTGTGTGTGGGGGGGGGGG
>NW_005435071.1:193310-201019 GCF_000147415.1 Chlorella variabilis | reverse complement strand
GGGGGGGGCGGGGGGCAGCCCCGACCCCGGCCTGACCATGCCATGGCCGCCGTCTCCCCCTCGCAGCTGACCGTGTTGGGCGCGGCCATGGGCGCCTGGGGCCGCGAGAAATACGGCATGAAGCCGGTCAAGGTGGACGCCTTTGAGTTCTACAGGTGAACAGAGCGGGGCGGCGGGGAGTGTGTGGCGGAAGGTGGTTGTGGTGTCCGAAACGCGAGAGTGTGGGGGCAGGCTTGCGGTGCAGGGGCCAGGCCGTGGCGCCACTCCACGTGCCCCTCTTGGCAAGCAGGTGCCGCTATTGGACCAGCCGGTGCTGCACCCACGCCCGCCTTCGCACGGCCACCCCCTCATCCCCTCATGCCTCTATTGCCACCCGCCCTCTCCCCGGCAGGGACCGGCTGACGGAGCTGCGCCGCGCGATCCACGAGGAGCAGGGCAAGGCCCAGGAGGCCTCCAACGTATTCCCCTCCGCCTTTGTCACCTTCAAGCGCCGCACCAGCCAGGTGACGACGCGCGGGCGGGGCGCGGCGGGGGGCCAGGGGCCGGGGCCTGCGGAAGCGTCAGGCCAGCCCCACTCCTTCACTCTCCTATCCGCCCTTCGCACTCCCTACCCAAGGCGCACCACCCCCTGCCCCTCATCCACCCCCCTCACACCTGCCCTCCCCTGCCGCACCTGTACCCCACGCACGCACGCACGCACATGCAGGTGGTGGGCGCGCGCACGCTGATGAGCGAGGACCTGTCTGCCTGGCGCTGCCAGGCGGCGCCGCGCGCCGAGGAGATTGTCTGGGGCAACCTGGGCTTCCGCATCTGGGAGCGCTCGGGTGGGTGGGCACCGTGCCGTGTGCTTGCGGGAGGCTGCGGCTGCCCACCAGGCTGCGGCATGCACCCGGCACTCGCGGGCGCGCCGATGCTGCGCCTGACCTGACCCTTCGCCTGCGCCCGCTCCCTCCCTCCCTGCCTGCCTGCCTGTCCGACTGAGCAACCTGCTCCCTCATTGCCTCTCTGTTGCACCCATACGGAGCAATTGAAATGCTGCTGGCCCTCCCACTCTTCCCCCTCTGCGCTGCAGGCCGCACCCTGGCCATGTACGGCCTGTATGTGGCCGGCATGGCGTTCTTCATGATCCCCGTGGCCGCGGTGCAGGGCCTGCTCTCCATGAACTCATTCCTGGAGTGAGCCCCCCCGTGCATGTTGGGGCTGGTGTGTGTGCGTGTGCGCGTGTGTGCACGCGTGTGTTGGGGGGCTCGCCGCAGGCTGCGGCGCGCCAGCTGGGTGGCTGCGCACGTGGCGGGTGGTGGCGCGCGGGCGGCGGCGCGAGCGTCTGGATGCCCCGCACGGCGGTCCCCCCACCGCCCACCACTTGGGCCGCTTGGGCCCCTCCAGCTCAAATTACCCCCTCCTCCACCCCCGACCACCTCACCCCACCCCACCCCCCTTGCAGCTTTGTCAACTCCATCCCCATTGCCGGCGCCTTCCTGACGGGCATGCTGCCGGGCCTGGCCCTCAAGATCTTCCTGGCCCTGGTGCCCATGTTCATCGTCATGATGAACAAGGTGCGCCTTTGATATTCATGGTACATACAAAGGTTGTGGGCCTGGGTATGAGGGTGGGGGTGGGGGTGAGGGCGGGCCTGGCTGTGGCAGCTGCAGCTGTTTTGGCGGGCATCGGGACAGCGTGTTGCTGGCAAGGGATTCGAGGTGCCAGCTCCACTCCTTGGTGGCTGCCCGCGCACGGCCCCGCCTGCCATCGCTGGGCGCTGGCGCCCCCCTCCCAGCCCTCGCCCTCATGCCGACCGCCCGCTGCCGTGCCTCCCTCCCTTCCCGCTCGCCGCCATCACAATCCTGAACCCTAATCCCCGCCACCCTGCCGCAGTTTGCGGGCATGGTGTCTCAGAGCCAGATCGACCTGGGCCTCGTCTCCCGCTACTTCTACTTCCAGGTGCGCCCGCCTGCACAGGCTCAACCTGCCAGCGCTGCAGCCTGCCAGAGGCTCACGCCGGGCTGTCGGTGTACCGGAACCGCTTAATTGCGGCAGAGGCGGGAACGCACAGTCTGTTGGGTGGCGCGCTGCCCCGGCCTGCTTGTGGCCGGCGCCTGTTTCGGCCACCCAGTCCACCCTTCCACACACGCACACACACAAATTGCCCCCCACCCACCCACGCGTGCCCCCGCTGCCCCCGCCAGGTGGTCACTCTGTTCCTGGGCTCCTTCATCGCCGGCACCTTTGCCAACCAGCTCAACCAGTTCATCAACGACCCGAGGTGTGTGTGTGTGGGGGGGGGGGGCGTGTGCTGTGCACCCTGTGCAGAAATGTGCATGTGTGTGTGCATGTGCATGTGCATTTGCTGGTTGTGGTGCCTTGCTGGGCTGGGCTCCCGTGCTTGCTGGCGCCTCTCCCCCCGCCGCGCCCCCTCCATTGCCCTTGCCAACTCGGCCCCCCACCGCTGCTCCTCCTCTTTTCCTCCCCCTCACTTTCCACCCCTCCTTTCCTCCCCCGCAGCTCCATCATCACCATCTTTGGCACCAGCGCCCCGCAGACAGCCATCTTCTTCCTCACCTACGTCGTAAGCATCCCTGCCCCACCCCCAGGCGCCCCATGCCAGCCGCTGCCTGCCCTCGCTGCGCAGGAGGCGCAGGTTCCAGGGGCATGGGCGCGGAGGCGCCTCGACGCCCTTGGGTTCCCCCACGCCAGCCGTGGGCCCACGCCAGCCGGGACGCCTCCCCTTGCCTGCCGCCTCTGCACCACCGCCCCGACCCTCCCACGCACTCCCAACCGCCACACACACACCCTGCGTGCCGCGCCCCGCAGTTGCTTGAAGCGCTGCTCACCGGGTCCCTCACCCTCATGCGCCTGGTGCCCCTCATCATCTTCTGGGTGAAGAGCCGCTTCCTGGCAGGCACCGAGCGCGCCAAGGTTGGCCAGGGCGGCGGTGGCGGGCGGGTGGCAACCCTGGTGGTTGGCGGGCCGGCTGGCTGGCGCTAGCCGGGCCTGCAGCCGCTGTTCGCCTCTGCAGTGGGCGTGGTTCATCCCTCCTCCCGTAGGCCTTCCCTCCCTGCGCTAAGCTCCCTGGCGCTGCTTTCCGCGCTGTGACACTCGCCCCTTGTGCCGGCGCCGCCGCCTGCCTCGCGCCTGCCTGCAGGCTCGGCTGTGGCAGAACCAGCTGATGGCCTACGGGGTGCTGGTCCCCAACGACACCATGGCCTTCCTGCTGTGCCTGGTGGGTGGCGTCCGCGTGTGTGGCGCGGGCTGCTGGCTTGCTGGGCCTGGTGGGCGCGTCCCGCGCGTGTGGGGCGGGCTGCGGAGACAGGGTGGTTGTGGGAGGGCGGGAGGGTGGCTGTGGGAAGGGGGCCCGAGCCATGCTTGGCGGCAAACCCGTGTTGTCATCCTCGCGCTGCTTGCTGGGCTGGTGGCCGCCTGGGCGGCCTGTGGGCCCCAGCTGGACAAAGGAGCACTGTATGCCCGGCCTGACTCGCGCTGCTGTGCTGTGCCGCTGGCCCCTGCCTTGTGCCCCTGCGCTGCGCCCCGCAGACCTTCTGCACCATCTGCCCCATCATCGCCCCCGTGGGCCTGCTGTACTTCATGGTCAACTACATGGTGTGGTGAGTGGGCGCCACGTCAGCACCAGATACCGCCACGTCAGCACGAGGCCGCCGCATGGCTGCCGCCATTGGTTCCCACGCCCGCACAGCCCCGCCCCTGCGGCCGCTGCCAGTGCTGGTGGCTGGTGGCGTGGCGATCCCTGCGCCTTTGCTGCCATCGCGCCTGATTGTACCGCTTGTTTGCCCGTACTGTACCGCAGGAAGTACCAGCAGGTGTACACCTACACTCCCACCTACCAGAGCGGCGGCCTGGTGAGTGTGGCCGCCTCCCTTCCCTACCCCTCGTTGCTGCGCCCCTCCCCGCCACCGCTGCCATGCCTCGCCTTGCCTCATCCTACACCGCCGCTGCCAACCTCCGCCAGCACCACCACCACGCCAGCATCCCCACACGCTGCACCAGCGCCACCCCGCAGCCGCCGCCACACCAGCGCTCCCCCCTTGCCCCACCTTTGCCCCGCCACCTCCGCCCCCGCAGGTCTGGGTGCGCGTGTTTGACCAGTGCATGCTGGGCATGGTGATGTTCCACCTGCTCATGGTCGCCATCCTGGGCCTGAAGAAGTCCATCGGCGCGCCCATCTTCGTCCTCATCCTCCTGACCTTCGACTTTGTCTTCTGGTGAGGGCTGCCTGGGTTGTGCTGTGTGTGTGTGCTTGTGTGTGTGTGGTGTGTGTGTTCGTGCGCGTGTGTGTGTGCTGTGCTGGCGGGCAGGGCCGCCGGGATGGCGGGGCATGGGCACCGCGCAGGAGCGGCGGCGAGGCCTGACGCACGCTGAAAAGCCGGGGTACCCGACCCTGAAGCTTGCGGGCTCCGGGCCGGGGAATGCCAGCCGCGCTCGGCCGCCCCCCTCCTCAGCCCTCAACCTCGCCCCGGCCCTGCCTGCCCACCGGCCGCCCACCCGAGCAGGGTTGCCGTGCACAAGCGCTTCTGGCGGCCCCAGGAGTGCCTGTCGCTAATCTCTGCCGCCGACATGGATGCCAAGGAGAAGGCGGCCAAGGTGGGGAGCGGCCCTGCCTGCATGCGTGTGTGCTCATGTAGGGTTCATGCAGTGTACTAGCGAATGTAGTGCGTGTATGTGCGGGCGCGCGCGTGCCAACGGCTTGCTGGGACTCTGGCTCCTCCTCTCTCGTGCTGCCCGCCCCCGGCGCCTGCCGCGCCCCGTTGGCCCGCATGCCGCCCTGGCCCGCGGCCGCGGCAGCCTCCCTGCCCCCCCCCTCCTCCTCCCCCTCCACCAGCCAGTGGATTCACTGGTTCCCTCATCTCGTCCACCGCTTCCCTCCCTCCCTCCCTCCACCCACCCACCCACCCCGCTGCAGGGCGACTCGCGCCAGCTGGGCAAGGAGCTGGACCAGGAGGTGAGCGACCGCTACCTGTCGCCATCATTCAAGTTCAGGTGGGCGTGTGTGGTGCGGGGTGTGGGATGCTGCTGCCTGCCTGCCTGTGGGCTGCTGCCGGCTGTGCGCGGCTGGAAGCTCTGGCTGGCTGCGCTGGAGGGTCGTCGGCTGCGGCTGCGGTGATGGCTGCGGTGACGGATGGTGCTGCTGGTGGCGGCTACGGGTTGGCGGATCCTCAGGGGCAAATAGGGAGGCAGACACACCGCCTGCACACGCGCCCCTGCCGGCCACCCACCCGCCGCTGCCCGCCCACGCGCCCCACTCGCCTGCGTGCCCGCTGCAGCGACGAGCAGCACGAGCAGACTCTGGACGAGGCGGCGCGCATGGCGGCGGTGCTTGCCGGCGGCGAGGACGAGAAGCTCTTTGCCATCTACGAAGAGGTGGGCTGAGCTCTGCGAGCCCTTCTCAAGCCTGGTTGCCAGCCTGGTGCATCGCCCCGCTCCTGGCAGCCCTCGGGTGCTGGCGGGCTGCCGGCTGGCTGCAGCCGGCTGCCTTTGCCCTGGGCTGGCGCTGCGCCGGGGCTGCGCCGGGCGGCGCAGAGGGCAGAGGGCAGGCAGGCAGGCCGGCACCTTGGGCCGAGCCTCACGGGCCTCGCCTGTGCTGTGTGGTGCAGGATGACGATGTGGTGGCGGGCGACGTGGAGGCGCCCAAGCCTGCCGCCAGCGCCACCGGTGAGCACTTGCAGCCGCCACTGGGGCAGCGCGCAGCCGCGCAGCAGCAGCCCACGCAGCACGTGCAGCTGGCGGGGACGTGGGCGGCATAGTGTTGAGCGTCGCAGCGCCGTGTTTTTAATCCGGCATGCCTGCGGTCAGCCCACTGGACCCCGGCACGCGACGCCCACCCCACGCGTGCGCCCCCTGCCCTCCCTGCCCCCAGAGTCCTCCCCCTGACGAGCCGCCCCTCCTGTGGCTGCTGCTGCTGCGCGCAGCGGCGGCGGCCCCGGCGGCGGCGGCGGTGCCCGCGGCCCGCAACTCAACTGAGTATGAGGAGGCCTCTGAGCGCTTCCACGACGCCTCATCCCAGAAGTACAACCGCTCCTCCTACGCCTCCTCCTACGCTTCGGCGGAGGACGAGGCGCCGACGCCCAGGGACGCGTGAAGCGCCGGCCGGGCGCAGGCATGCCAGGGCGCTGAGCGCGCAACGTGGGGCCGGCTGGGAGCGGCCCCAGGCGCTCCTATTGTTTTCCGTTTTTGGCCGCGGCGCGGCGGCGTGCGGCGCGGCACGGCGGCGGGCCGCCGCCGGGCGGGCCGTGTCTCCGCCCATCCAACCCAAACCGCCATTGGCATTCATCTTTGCTTATTTGCTGGGGTCCACGGCTGACACACTGACTTCCCTCCGAAAACACTGCGGCTTCCACCCACATCCAATTGGGCAGCTTGCAAGGGCCGCCACCCACCCCCAAGACACAGGGCTGGACTCCTCTGCCCCCTGCTTTCTGCCCGTCTCCCCATGCTCGGCTGCCTTCCAGCAGAGCTTCTCCTGCCACCCACGTCCCCACCCACTTGTTTTCTCTTGTCTACCCAGTGTTCCTTGTGTTGGTGATTATATCTGGTATGGCGCGATGGGCGCATGAACAAACAACAGAAACCACAGCAAGGCTGCCAAAAAAGAGGAAGTATGCGCTCGCAGCACACTGCTGGCGTATCGCAGCCAGCTGGGAAGGGACAGAAGCAACAGGGAATAGTGGTTGGGAACTTGTTGGGAATAGTGCAGGTGCAGCCAGGTGATGGATGTGGTGGAGAAATCACGGGTTGAGGGGTGATGCATGAAGCGGGTTGGTTGCAAAAACTCAATGGGGGTTGCAAATCAGGTGGCAGGGTACCGAGAGAGTGTGGGGGCAGGTGGTCAGTTCTAGGGATCGGGGGGACAGATCCAGAGGCACAAAACCGGGTGGGCGGGCCACGCACCAGTTTGGCAAATGGCGAATCGATGCGCTCGCATCGCATCAGGTGCAGCGGCAGCGAGTCTCGTATGCGTTTGGGTTTGCTGGCGCAGCGGCTGCCAGGCATGTTGGCGGCCGGCCCGGGGGCTGAGAAGGCATGCTCCTCGCTCCCACATTGGTTGGTCAGCTCAGTAAGCGGAGATGCCAAGCCGCTGCGGCGCCGGGCTCAGTAGGTCCTTCACCCTGTAAAAGAGCGCCACCAGCGGGCTGCCGGCGGCAGAGGAGGAGATGGAGGAGGCGGCGGTGTGGGGCGTGACGCTCATGCTGCTGCAGGTGCTGGGCGCGGCAGACAGCACGGCGATGACGACAGGGGAGGGGCTGCGGGCGGTGGCGATGAGGTGGCCTGACGCCCCGGCTGCGCGGGCTACCGCGGCCGCACCGGGCGCCAGCAGGCGCCGCTTGGAGGCCTGCTCCCCGAGCCGCGGCGGCGTGGCAAAGCGCAGCGTGGGCGTGTGCAGGGCTGCTGCCGAGGGCGACGCCTGGCCGGCCGCCGCCATCGCGATGTCGGCGCCGGGCTTGGCGCGGGCGGCCGGCTGCAGGCTGGGCGGCAATGGCTGGTCTATGGTACGCACGTACATCGCCCGCTCGCCGTACTTGATGCCATACCCGGCTGCCAGGGGTACCTGGAGGCTGAGGGGTGGCAGGCCGCGGCGCTGGAGCAAGTCGTTGGGGGCGTCGCCCGCCACAGAGTGCTGGCGCCAGGCGGAGGGGCCCTCCGAGGCCGTGGATTTGATGTTGTAGGCCAGCTGGCGGTCACGCAGCATTAGTAGACTC
>NW_005435071.1:183384-193260 GCF_000147415.1 Chlorella variabilis | reverse complement strand
GCAGGAGCGGTGTGAGGGGCTTGTGACGCGGCGGCGGCGGGGAGTCGGGTGGCGGCGGCGGCTGGCGGCGGCGCTCACCGGTCGGCGACTGCAGGCCTGCTGGCCAGAGCTCCATCGATCCCGCGCTGTCTCTGCACCAGTGGGATCAGCAAGAACGTCAACATCGGCCAAAGCAGAGCATGCCGGACCGTGACGCCTTCCGAAACGGTGGTGCCGCTCTCACCTGCACACGGTCATCCTGTGGCAGGAGACGCAGTGGCGGCATCCCGTGGGGCGGAAAAGTGTCGTGCCAAAGCTCATGGGGCCAGGGAGGGTCTGTTCAACAGGGGGAGGGGGGCGGCCAGGGTGGAGGGGAGGTATAGAGCTTGATGGATGGCCTCAAAGAGTGTAAAAGCGATGGGAAATGCGCTGGAGGGCAGGCAGGGTGTAGACATCACACGCTTGCAGCCTGGGCTCGTACCTTCTGCGCAGATCCCACCACGGTAAGAGGGGTTTGCTGGGCTTCCTTGAGGGAGTTGAGTCGTGTTTGATGTATCTTGAGCCAAGTCCGAGCGGTGCTTACACAAACACCGCTACCTTTATGGTAGGCGAGCCAGGTGTAGCGACCTGCAAGAGCCACCTGGCCGCGGCCTTACGCTGGGCTGGCAAGGACGCGCTTGGGAAGCGCCAGGAAGCTCATGTGAGAGTAATTTCAGATGCAGGGGGCATGGGCGGGCCATTGGTGCCGAGGCGCCATGCCGCCGCGCATGTTTGCCGCGGGCGGGCACACAGCTGTGCACAGCTGCAGGGTGGGGCTTCTAGCAGCAACAAGAGGATCACACCTAGCGTGGCCTCATGTGCGGGCCCCGCATAACCTTCCAGAGCTGCCAGTCACACCTGCCACATTTGTGTTGCTGTGTGAGTCGACCGCGCGGCAGCGGGTGCAGGTGTGATGTACTGTGAGGAGGTGGCCATTCACTTGCAGCTAAGGGGCATGCAGAGTGCACCCCAGAGTCAATGTATAGGCCCCTGGAAAGTTGTTAACCCACGCACCACAACAGCGTCGGAACGGGGCGGGCAAGCGGGGCCGTCCGGCTGTCGGCCAGGCTGGCGCTGCCGGCAGCGTGAAAGGGTTGGCCTCCGACGGCGGCAAACAAACCACCATGTGCTCATAAGTCTCTGCCGCCCTCTGGGGGCCTTGCAAGGCCATGGCAGGGTTGCCGGGCAGGGTGGAGCAGCTGGGTGGCGCAGCCGGGCGAGTCTGGTCAGTGTATTTTCCTGCTGGCGACATCGAGGGCAGCGAGCATGAGCTCAAATTTGAAGGGGAGGCGCCGGCTGTGCAGGCGCTGCGCCTGTTGCGACTGCAGCACGCTCTGCAGGCCCCCGGGCACCAGGATGCAGCCGTCTCGCTCGCGGCCGAGGTCCAGGTGTGCCAGCAGGCTGCCCGCGCCGCCGGGATTCCGGCCTGCCGCTGCCGCCGCCACTGCCCGCAGCTGGCCACCGCTCGCCGCCCGCTTGCCCCGCCGGTGAGCCACAGGCCTTCACTCGGCAGCAGGCGGCGGAGGAGGAGCAGGATGTGGACGACTGGTGCAACGAGGCCACGCTGCAGGAGCTGGAGCAGTACAGCGTGCGGGACCTGATCAGGTTGCTCCAGGGCGATGAGGAGGAGCAGGCGGCGACCGGCGGCGCCGCCCTCCCGTTCGCCGCCGCCAGTCCAGGCAGCATCCGCAGCACCGACAGCGCTGCGCCTGCACCCAGCAGAGAGCGGGAGGCAGCGCCAGCGGGCCTTGCTGCCGCCGTCAAGGAGGAACCACCCGTGCAGAGCGGAGCGGGGCAGGCAGCCGGCGTCGCCGCGGCGCCGGCGGCCCGCCTGGCGGCGGCCGGCGGCTGCCAGCTGGCGCCGGGGCCTGCGCAGGAGCCAGCAGGACCCCGCACGCTGCCCACACAGGACCGGCCCAGCTGCGTGACTGGCGCCAGTCCCAGCGAGGGCACGCCTGGCCTGAGCTCAGAGCCGCCGGCGGGCGGGGGCCCGCCAGCACCACCAGCCGTCCTGCCGCCACCCGCAGCAGAAACAGCACCACCACCCGCAGCGGCAGCAGCGCCCTCTCCGCCCGCAGCAGCAGCAGCAGCCGCGGCGCCGGCAGCGGCAGCGGCAGCGGCAGCCAGCGTGGCCTTGCCCAGCGGCCGCGGGGAGGAGCGAGGCGGCGGCGAGGAGGCGAGCGACTACCTCGGCGTGTGGCCGGCCGCCGGCCGCTGGCAGGCGCGCTTCTGGCTGCGCCTGGACGAGCAGGCAAGGCCCTGCCCTGAGGGCGGCCCCCACCAGCAGGTGGTGCCCGCCGGCACGGAGCTAGGTGAGCGCAGCGGCGCAGCACGCCTTCCTGGCCCTGGTGTGTGCCTCTGCAGCTGCTTGTCGTCAGGTGCTGGACGCTGTTGCGCCGCCCGCCTGCCCACCTGCCTGCCCGCCTGCCTGCCTGCCCGCTTGCCTGCCTGCCTGCCTGCCTGCCAGCCTGCAACCCCACCCCTGCCGCTCCCCCTGCACAGAGGCAGCGCTGGTGAGGGATCTGGCTGTGCTGTGGCATGAGCGGTGGTGCGGGCCGGCGGCGCTGGATGCCGCCACTGTGTTCAACTTCCCGGTGCAGCGGTGGGTGGCGCGGCACAGGGATGGGCTGCCACTGCCACAGGGGTGGGCAGCGGGCATGCATGGGCGTATGTGTGGACGCTGGCGGGGCCTGAGGTTGCTGCTGCGCTGGCTGCTGGCCATCTCTAGGCGGCCATTGGCCGAGCCGAGCCGAGCGCACGTGCCGCACGCGCATGCCGACGCGCCCAGGCGGTACCGCTCGCTGCGCCTGCTGTGCCTGCAGGTACTGCCACGACGCCCCCCTGGCCTGCGTGCTGGCCGAGCTGCCCACCTGGCCGGCGCTGCTGGCCTACCTGGCTGAGGCTCGGGCAGCCGGCTTCCTGCTGACAGCGGCCCAAGCGTACGACTCAGACAGGCTGCCGCCCACGCCCTGGCCCGACCCTGAGCCCCCCGCCAGCCCGCGGCGGGCCGCCAGGGCTGGTGCTGCAGCCGGGCCGCAGGGCGACGGCGCCGCGGGCGGCGGCGGCCGGCGCGGCCGCAAGCGGCGGGGCGAGGGCGGGCCCGAGGAGGCGGAGCCGCCCGCGCGGCGGCCGCGGCAGCAGCGGGAGCAGCGCCGGCAGGAGCAACGCGCGTCCCCCTACCCCGGGGTTGCCCCGCATGGCGCCAGGCTGTGGTGCGCATCCGTGGGGCTGCCGGCGGCCGGCGGCGCCGCCCAGCAGGTGCCCCTGCTGCTCCATGCCGACCCGGCAGTGGCGGCGGTGGCGGGGGAGGTGGCCGCCTTCTGGAAGCTGCACGTCCGAAGGGTGGACGGCAAGCAGCAGCAGCCGGGACGCCTGCACGACGCGTGAGTGGCCAGACAGGGGCAGGGTAGCCTCGGCTGGCTGGTGGGTTGGCTGGTTTGGTGGGTGGGAGTGCCTGGCGCTGCCTCGCGTGAAGGCGCAAGCTGCGGCTTGCCTCTCGCTCACCCCTGCCGTGCCTGCTGTGCCGCCTGCCCTGCCTGCCCTGCAGCTTCCTCCAGGACCAGCACCTCATAGAGCAGCTGCAGGGAGCGGAAGATGCCGAGCAGCTGCGCCTGGTGCTGCGCCGCCTGCTCGACGCCGGCTGGCTGCACCGCACCTCCCGCCTGCTGCGCCCCGCCCCGGGGCCTCTGGCCGCACAGCCGCCGCCGTGCGCCGCCACGGCGCCTGCCGGCGACACGCGCCAGCTGCTGGCAGCGGTGGCAGCGCCCGCTGCGGCAGCCGCGGCTGCCAGGGGGGCCGGCGCAGCGGCGGTGGCGGCGGCGGCCGCCGCCGCAGCAGCAGGCGCCGCTGCTGGCAAGGCAGCGCCCGTCAGGAGGAGCAAGTCCCGCTATGCTGGAGTGGTGCTTGATGGTAGCAAGTGGCGGGCGCTGCTGACTCTGTGCCAGCCTGGCGCTGCTGGCAAGGCCGTGAATTCTGTCAACGTGATGCGGCACAGCGACCCTGCGATCGTGGCGGCGGGGCGGGATGTTGCTTTGTACTGGAGGGCCGAGGTGTTGCGCCAGGCGGGGGCCAAACGAGCCATCCACCATGCCAGGTGCACCACCGGCTGCAACTTGCTGTATCTAGTGAGGGTCTTGAGAGCTGATGACGTGTCCCTGCCTGCCAGCCACGGCCAGGTTGGGGGCAACCTTCTCGGCATGCTCCTGCCATCTGCACGTCGCTTCCTAGCACCTGCAGAAACAACTGGGCTGCATGTGGCCCAGTTACCCAATGACTCCCTGTGTTGCCCTGGGCTGCCCTGCGCTGCAGATATGCGGCAGACGCGCGGCTGCGGGAGCAGCTGGCTGGCGTTGGCAGCGCGCACGCCCTGCGCGCGCTGTTGAAGCAGCTGTGCGAGGAGGGGCGGCTGGATGAGGTCGCGGAGCTCTTTCGCAAGGAGGCCGTGGCGCCGGCTCCGGGCGTGGTGGCGCAACAACCCGCTGCACCGCTGGCGGCGCAGCAACGTGCCGCAGCTCCTGGCGGGGGCGACCACGGACGTGGCGCGCTGGGTGTGCCCCGCACGACCCCTCCGCCTGGCGTCACCGGCGTGAAGCACCTGAATGGCCAGTGGCATGCAACGCTGTCTCTGCAGCAGGGCACGCAGGGCGGCGGCCCAGCCAGCGCAGCGGTGTTCTGCCACCCCGATTTTGCGGTGGCGGCAGCGGCCCTCGACCTGGCAGTCTACTGGAAAACGGCAGTCCTGGGTCAGAGGCATCACTTGCAGCAGCCAGCCGTGCTGCATGCCAGGTGCGGCTGCCTCCCTCCCCCGCCAACCCCTGAAGCCTGACTCGTAGCCTGCTCGCTCTTTGCTTACTTGCTTGCCTGGTGCACTGGCTTTCGGCGGTTCGGTTCGTCATGCATGTGCTCTGTCTGTCGAAGCAACTGCGCCTGCTCTGCTGCCTGCCGTCTGTCTCTGGCTTCTTGCTCATGCTCTGCCACGTGCCGCCGCCAAGTTGCAGGTATGCAGCTGATGCGGGGCTGTTGCGGCAGCTGCGATCCATCACCAGCGTGGATGCACTGAAGCAGCTGCTGAAGTGGCTGCACGCCGAGGGGGCGCTGCATGAGTCGGCAGCACTCCTGCAGCAGCATCGGGCGGCAGCGCCGCCAGCCGCAGCGGAGCGCGACTGGGTGCCAGAGGCAGGCCGTCCAGGCAGCCTGCACCGCAGCCGGAGCGCCCTGGCCGAGGCCGTGGCAGCTGCTCCCGTGCCTGCCGACTGGGAGCGGCACATGGCCGAGTGCCAGCAGCTGGCCCGGCAGCGTGCGGAGCGGTGGGCCGGCGCAGTAGGCGCGTATGACGCCAGCTGGCTGCTGCAGGAGGACCGGCTGCCGCAGCTGGCGCCAGGCAGCCCAGCAGAGGCGCCGCCGCCACGGCAACGCAGCCTGCTGCCTCGTCAGCAGCAGCAGCAGCAGCAGCAGCAGCAGCAGCAGCAGCAGCCACCGTCACCTAGCGCCTCGCCCCAGCTGCGCACCAGCGGCGACGACGAGTTGCTCGCCCGCATCGTGCACCCGCCGCGGCCGGGAGCTGTCCAGCATGAGCAGCAGGAGGGGCAGCAGACGTTGCAGGAAGGGCAGCAGCCAAAGCAGGCGGAGCGGCGCAGGCCGGCAGCCTCCCCTGTGTTGTCCCGAAGCCTGCGCGCCTCGCCGCAGCCCGCCCCAGCCCACCAGCAGCAGGAGCCAGCCGGCAGCAGCCAGGAACACTCTGGCGTCAAGCAGCAGCAGCAGCAGCCAGCGGGGACAGAGCAGCAGGCCTGTGAGGGCGCCGCTGCCATGAAGCAGCTGCAGGCTCTGTTGGATGAGCTTGCCATCGTGCCGGCTCCGGGCGTAGCAGACAGCGGCCTCGGCAGCAGCACCGCTTCTCCCTCGCCCCTGGCGCCAGGCCTGTCAAGCAGCGGCAGGCCTCCTAGGCAGGCGACCGAGGCACACACGCCCTCGCCGCCCTCGCCGGCTGGGCTGGCGCCGGTGGTGCCGCGCCCCGGGGATGTACTGCTGTACTGCCGAAACTGCCGCGGTGTGGGCGGCCTGCCGCTGCTGGAACGCCTGCTGGTACTTCACGCCCCGCAGCCGCTGCTGCCAGCCAGCCCCAACCGCAACGTCAGGTGGGTGCCAGGCGGCTGGGCCTGGCACGGTGCACCTCTGGCCGGGATGCGCGGCCTGCCCTGCCGCTGCCGCCGCGCAGCCGCCAAGCGAGGCGTGCACCCTGCCGGCCGCCACATGCGCGGCCGCCCTTGCTGCCAACGACTCACGCCGCCCTGGCCCCCCCTACATGCAGCCACCGGTGCGAGTGCCTAGTGCTGGGCCAGGGCGCCCATGCGCAGCAGCTGGCGCCAGGCCCGGTGGCCCGCACGGCAGAGGTGCAGCTGGGGCGCCTGGGGCGCAAGTGGCGGCTGCCGGCAGTGTCCGCCAAGACGCGCAACTGGTGCATCGAGGGCAGCGTGCCGCGGCCGCAGCGTGAGTCGGCAGGCGCCAGCGCCTTGCTGCTGGGCTGGCCGGCAGCGTTTTGAGTTGCCTCCACATGCATGGCCTGCCGTCCCATCACCTGCGCCCCGCTACCCCCTGGCAGCACGCGGCCGGGCAGTGTTCTATAACCTGGCATCCCCTGCCAACTCCTGTTGGCAGCCATCAACCTGCCGCAGCCTGCGCCGTTTTCCCTGCCCCTGGCTGCAGTCGCTGCAATCTTGGAGGCGCTGGCGGCGCGGGAGGCGCAGCCGGCCCAGCAGCAGGAGCAGCTGTAGCTGGCGGAGCGCGTCAGGCCTGCTGTAGAACCTGGCTGGAGGCGCTTTTCTACTGACCTTTCTCAGCCTGCATACATCCAGCCAGCCAACATGACCTCTCGCAATGCTGACTGGAACTTGTGACATGCTTTATAGCACTGAGTGATTTGGGGAAGCTATACGGGCAAAAGAATTCGGCAATCCATTCAGCACGGCGTCAGTGCCCGTGAAGATGAAGTGATTGGAGAAGTGATTTGGAAGAAGGGAAATCAGGGAGAGGCACAGGCTGAGCGACCATTGCTCGTTATTCAGGCATGGAAAACTGATGTTTTTATAGGTTGGTGAGACATGTGGGGAGTTTTGAGGGTAGATCAGTGACGGCAAGGCTAAGGGGTGAGAGCAGACGGGAAGGGTGACGGGCAGGCGATCCAAAACGAATTGCGACAGTGCAGCAGATGCAGGTAAAAATTAAGCAGTGTGCACGAAAGGAGTGCACGGTGTGGCATTGGAAGGAGCAGCAACATGTGGGATATCTGGGGCTGCTCAGTACGCGCGGATGGCTGCCGGCTGCGGCGCTGGGCTCAGCATGCCCTTGACCCTCCGCATCAGGGCCACCAGCGGGCTGTCAGCCGCAGTGGGCGCCGTCTGCGGTGTCGAGGTGGCGCTCTGGCTGCGGCTGCTGGCGGCCGATGGCGGCATGCTGATGACGACGGGGGTGGCGGAGCGGCCTGGCGCAATCAGGTGGCCAGCTGGCGCCGACGCTGCCCTGGCAAGCTGCACTGGCGGGAGTGCTGCTGCCTCGCCACACACGCGGCTGCGCTTGGCGGGCTGCTCCCGCAGCTGCGGCGGCGTGTCCTGGCGCTGCAGGGTGGGCGCCGCGAGGGATGCTGCCGCCGCTGCGGGTGCCTTGGCTGGGCGGGGCGGCTTGGCAAATGCGCCCACTGGCTGCAGCGCCCGCACATACACGACAGCGTCACCAGGCTGCAGGCCGCTGCCGGGGGTGAGCGGCAGCTTGACGCTGAGCGCCGGGAGGGCGCGGCGCTGCAGCAGCTCGTTGGCCGCGTTGCCGGCGACCGAGGAGCGGCGCCAGGCGGCGGGGTCCTCCATCTTGGCGCACTGGATGCTGAAGTCGAGCTGGCGCTCACGCAGCATGTAGTAGACTGCAGCGGGAAGGGCAGGGAGGCGTGGTGGAGGTCAGCGGCCAGCTGGCTGGTGCATGGTTGCGGCGGGCCCGGCAGCAGGCACATGTGGCGGCAGCAGCGGAGGCGACAGACCCAAGCAGGACCGCGCGAAACCCACTCCACTGCCACTCACCGGTGGGGGACTGCAGCCCCGCAGGCCACATGTCCATCGATCCAGCTGTGCTACTGCAGCAGGAGGGCGGGGTGGCGGTGGGTCAGAGGCTGCTGGTTCCGACAGTCATGACCGGTGGGGGCAGCGCCCCAAAGCACTCCCCAGCCCTCACCCCACGCCCCCCGCTCACCTGCATTTCGTCATTGAGTGGCATGACACGCAGTGCCTGCAGCCCGTGGGCCGGAGGCGGGCGGAGAGGAAGCCCATGGGTGTGTGGTTGGGCCTCTGGGTGCGGCAGCGGTGCCCCTGGCGGTCGCAAGAGGCGTGGGAGATGTGTTGGGTGGTGGGTACAGGGATAGGAATGAATCAGCGGTGCTTGGGAGCGGGCTATCACCCTGCAAAGCACGGGACACAAAATTGGAAAGCGGCTTTCTCGCGAGACCCTTCGGTCACTTGCTCCTCTCTGCGCTCTCGCACCTGCCACTGCTGCAGAAAGTCCATGTGAGCCAACATCCCACGTTTCAGAGGCGCCCACAGTATCCAGCGCCGTTGCCATCTCCCTCCTCCACCGCCGCTGCCGCCGCCGGGTGAGTTGCCAACGGTGGTTGACCCACGACCAATAAGCCTCCACCCCCCCTCCAAACCTCTACCAATGGAAGGAAAATGCCATGTCGAACGCCTTCCACAGTTCCTTGCATTTCCTGGGTTGTCCAGTTGTGGCCACCTCACAGGAACTCGCCGTGCTGGTGACAGGCGGGGCACAAGCCGGCGCTGTTTCAGGGGGAGCAGCCAGGAGGGTGACCACAGTGCATCGTATATGCAAATTCCTTTTGGCAGAAGAGAATTCCAATTGCTCCCTTCAAGCCCCAAACAAATTCATATTCCCAATTCCCCTACTCCTCATTCGAAGCCAAATTAATTAGTGTAATGTCCATGTGTGTGCTGTGCAAAAGCATCACCTCAGAAGCGACCACAGCTGGCGACCGAAGCTGGCGACCGAAGGCTGTGACAGCCTGCTTGCTTGTGTGGGCTTACAGTCTGGTTTCAGCAAGAACAAGCTTGCAGCACAGACTTTGTTGTTCGAGCAAGGAGGGATGAAGCAGGGAACAACAGGCAGGACAGGCCAACTGACAGGTCACCGAGCGTTTAGTGTGTGAGCGGGCAGGCAGTACTGCATGTTGTGGAGCAGGTGTGGTGCGGTAAGAGCAAAGGGGGTGGACATGAGAGTGGGGGTTCAGGGCGGGACTGCAGGCAGCGCAACGGTGGCGGTCAGCCAGCGCTGGTGACAGGCGGCAGCAAAGGCGGCGAGGCGGCACGGTTTCTGGCTGAGGAAGCGGTGGGGAGGATGGGGCTCAGCAAACAGGTCAGGAAAGTTGAGGCGCAGCGGGGCGTAAAGGGGGCAGGTGAGCAGCATGTGGGGGGCATCTTCAATGCCGTCGTGGCAGTGGGGGCAGACTCGCTGCTCTCGGGGGCGCCGCGTCCAGCGGCCGGACTCTTCCGCGCCCCAATTCGACCCGGTGCGCAGCTGCGCCAGCGCCTCGCGGTCCTGCCGACGCCGTACTGCATCCAGGTAGGTCTCGCGCTGCCCAAACATGGCGGGCGC
Organism: Chlorella variabilis; assembly: GCF_000147415.1. NCBI lineage: Eukaryota > Viridiplantae > Chlorophyta > Trebouxiophyceae > Chlorellales > Chlorellaceae > Chlorella > Chlorella variabilis. The sequence continues at coordinate 183,597 of NW_005435071.1, read as the reverse complement.
CAGGTTGAGGGCGCCCACCACGTTGTGCACATAGTGCTCCAGCCGGCTGGCGCCGCCCTTCGCCAGCGCCTCCTGGAGCTGCGCCAGCTGGCGGCGCTGCGCAGCTTCCCCCAGCTCGCCGAGGTCAACAGGTGCTGGCTGCTGCAGGTCCAGCTGCATGCCGACCGCTGCGAGACCGGCCGCCAGCTGGGCAGCCCAGGACTGCTGTGCCAG
>NW_005435071.1:160721-182869 GCF_000147415.1 Chlorella variabilis | reverse complement strand
AGGCGGGGCCGTGGCAGGCTGGGTGGGGGCAGGGGCGGGCCGGGTGGGGGCGGGGGCCAGGTGGGTGGCGGTGGTGGGCCGAGCGGGGGCGGCATGGGGGTGGGTGGCGGTGGCAGGCCGGGCGGGAGCGGGGGCCATGGGGGATAGGCGGGGAGTGGCGGGCATGGCGAGTGGGGTGGCAGGGGCGATGCCTCCGTGGCGGTCTGCGGCCCAGCTGGGGGCATGGGGGGCGGGTCAGACGTGGGGAGGGGGGAGGGGCTGGTCCCCGGCTGCGGCGCGGGGGTGCCCGGCTGTGCTGGTGCAGTTGCTGGCTGGGCCTGGCGCCGCGGCGCCGCTGCTGCTGACACATTGTTCCAATCGGCCACGCTGAGCGCCGTGCCCGTCAGGTGCTGTGCCCTGCGGCGCCAAACCGCATCCCGCAGGTCTGCTGGCCACAGGGCAAGGACGTGCCACCTGTCTGCGCCCCGCCACACATCCACCAGCCGAACTTGGGTGCAGAGCGGCGCCGCCAAGCAGGCGGGCGCCGCCCCGCCGGTGCCGCCCAGGATCTCCACGATCAGCTGCTGCAGCGCCTCTTCTGCCTTCTGGGGGGCGTCGCTGTTAAGATCCAGGCCGCTGACGATGACTTTGCGCTCCTCCAGTCTCGGTTTGAAGTCCGGTCGCCAGCTGCTCCACGCGTGGCGCTGGCTCCCTCTCTGATGCGTTGCCTGTGACCGATAGAGATGATTGTGTGCGAGGCGCACCCCGGCGGAGAGGGTGGCGGCATACATGTTTCCGGTTGCTGAGGGCCTGAGCGTTGAGCAATGAGCAATGAGCGTTGAGGCAGGAACAGAAGCCTCGCGCCTTGCCCGTAGCCGATTGTATCCCAGCTATTTAGGCTCCTGTGCTGCCTCTCTACCCTCTGTCTGACAAGGGACCGCTCCCGCTTCTCGACAGTAAGTGCCAGGCTCGCGTCGCGGACCACAGGGTGCCACCTGCCAGTCTATGTTGCAAGCTAGTTCTTGCTTTACCAGACTTTAGCCCACACAAGCGCAAGCAAGCCAGTTGCAGTCACTGCAACGGTTGCCGCCGTGCCGTCGGCGGTGGTGGCCCAAGAGACACAAGTTGCAGCCAGGTGCTGCTGCTGCCTCTCACATCGCTGTGCTGCACATGGTGCAGCAGCTGACGTACTGTCAGAGCAGGGGCAAAAGTTACGGTGAGGTCAAAAGGGGACACAAGCACAGAAGTCGGTGGTCTGCCACGCGCTGCTCGTGGGCGCTTGGGTTATTGGTTGCAGATGATGGCCAGAGCCAAATTAAGCGGTTTCGGCCGCTGCAGAGCCTGCAACCCTGCGGGAGACGGGGCAGACACTTCCCGCTTTCCAATTTTGTGTCCCGTGCTTTGCAGGGTGATAGCCCGCTCCCAAGCACCGCTGATTCATTCCTATCCCTGTACCCACCACCCAACACATCTCCCACGCCTCTTGCGACCGCCAGGGGCACCGCTGCCGCACCCAGAGGCCCAACCACACACCCATGGGCTTCCTCTCCGCCCGCCTCCGGCCCACGGGCTGCAGGCACTGCGTGTCATGCCACTCAATGACGAAATGCAGGTGAGCGGGGGGCGTGGGGTGAGGGCTGGGGAGTGCTTTGGGGCGCTGCCCCCACCGGTCATGACTGTCGGAACCAGCAGCCTCTGACCCACCGCCACCCCGCCCTCCTGCTGCAGTAGCACAGCTGGATCGATGGACATGTGGCCTGCGGGGCTGCAGTCCCCCACCGGTGAGTGGCAGTGGAGTGGGTTTCGCGCGGTCCTGCTTGGGTCTGTCGCCGCCGCTGCTGCCGCCACATGTGCCTGCTGCCGGGCCCGCCGCAACCATGCACCAGCCAGCTGGCCGCTGACCTCCACCACGCCTCCCTGCCCTTCCCGCTGCAGTCTACTACATGCTGCGTGAGTGCCAGCTCGACTTCAGCATCCAGTGCGCCAAGATGGAGGGCCCCGCCGCCTGGCGCCGCTCCTCGGTCGCCGGCAACGCGGCCAACGAGCTGCTGCAGCGCCGCGCCCTCCCGGCGCTCAGCGTCAAGCTGCCGCTCACCCCCGGCAGCGGCCTGCAGCCTGGTGACGCTGTCGTGTATGTGCGGGCGCTGCAGCCAGCGGGCGCATTTGCCAAGCCGCCCCGCCCAGCCAAGGCACCCGCAGCGGCGGCAGCATCCCTCGCGGCGCCCACCCTGGAGCGCCAGGACACGCCGCCGCAGCTGCGGGAGCAGCCCGCCAAGCGCAGCCGCGTGTGTGGCGAGGCAGCAGCACTCCCGCCAGTGCAGCTTGCCAGGGCAGCGTCGGCGCCAGCTGGCCACCTGATTGCGCCAGGCCGCTCCGCCACCCCCGTCGTCATCAGCATGCCGCCATCGGCCGCCAGCAGCCGCAGCCAGAGCGCCACCTCGACACCGCAGACGGCGCCCACTGCGGCTGACAGCCCGCTGGTGGCCCTGATGCGGAGGGTCAAGGGCATGCTGAGCCCAGCGCCGCAGCCGGCAGCCATCCGCACGTACTAAGCAACCCACCAGGATTGGGTCACGGCCGCCATACATGCACGCAGGCCGCCTATGCATACCCCCTCTTTGATTAGTTCTGGAACATCTGCACTCCCTCTGCTGTTTCTGCCGAGACAGATGTCCCGTCCTGAGCGCCTCTGAGTTTTCCTTCCGTTCCGTCTGGTACTGTTGTGCGGCGGTGCCAAGTGCTTCGCCAGCACCCGAAAGGCGCCGCCCTTCCCGTTCCTCCCCTCATCACTGCCTACCACTGCACTCCTTCTTGATCCCCTTCTTTGACCCTCCGCTTTGCGGCCTCAGCCACAACTTCCAGTTTTGTCGCACAACATACCTTCCCGCCATGGTGAGCAAACGGACGACTCCTCTCTCTCTCTCAGTTACTTCACAAATTTGTTTCAATTGCTTTCGGTCGCTGCAACAACGACAATGGTTGTGACGATACAGTAGTATGAACATCAGAGTCAGGCTGGGCGGCAAGTGTGTGCGTGAGGGCGGGGAGTGGCGGCAATTGCAGCCTGGCTGACCCGGCAGTGGCGGCAGCGTCAGCCTGGCTGGACCATTTGAGTCTTGCATGGGCAGCCCCCAGCCTTTGTGCCCGCGGTATTGGACTTCCAGGCGAAGGAAATGGACCCTTCTCTCAGCCAGAATTGTGAGGTGAGGCAAAGGGACGAACACGCTGCAGGCGGCTGCACCGCCTGCAAGCCCGGCTGCTGCCTGTAACGAACCCTCAGCACCAATTGAAGCGATCAGGGCGGCATGAGAAGGGCCCCACCCGTCCATCTCGTGACCCTCAGCGCTGCCCCTGATCACCTTCTCAGTGCCTTCCTCAAATGCATGGGCGCGCCCTCTCATGACTGAAAGACCTCTTCCTCCCACCACACTTCAATCCACCCATCACTCCACAGTTCCTTCAGCACATTCAGCCTGTCCTTGCGGCATCCAACCGCAGTGTTTCTGGCCCTCGTGGCAGCTTTGGCGATGGGCGGGCGATGAGGACTGCTGTCGCGTCCAAATTTCGCCAATCAGCTGGCGATGGCACATTTAGGATTGGCGAAATGCGGGGGAGCCACCCTTGCGCCTGGCACAGCGCAGCGGCCACATGCGGCGCCGCTGTTGCTTTGTCGGCACTTGCCTCCCTTTTGGGGGACTGGGGGCGAAGCCCCCAGCAAGCTGGCGCTTGTTTAACACTATGGAATGAAGTTCCTGAGGAAAATTGGCCATTTCTCCTCAAAATATTGGCGATGTCAGTCATGGGGGCTGGCGACGCGCTGGCGATGTCGCCCCGCCGCCTGCCCTCATTTAGCCAGCTCTGGCTGGCGATGGCCTTCGGCCAATCGCCAGCCAGAGCCGTTTTTTGGCCCGATTTCGCCAGCATTTGGCGATTTCGCCAGCTTTCAGAAACACTGTCCAACCGGCTCCCCACTCCTCTGGCACGCCCACCCTCGCTCAGAGGATGGGCTTCCTGACCACCCCCCTGTACCGGGCGGGGTGCCACCACTGCCTATCGTGCCAAGCCCTGACACAGTGCAGGTGAGCGGTGCCTGCGCCAGGGTGCCTGGTGTCGGAGGCCGCGCTCTCACGACAGGTAGGCCTCCCGGTAAGGATGTGCCCCATGATGGGCATGATGGCCCCCCACCTGGAGGTGCTCTCCAAACTGCCCAACTCACACACCTGCCCTCCTTGATTCCTTTGCTGCAGAGACAGCACTTCCACCATGGAATTCTGGCCGGCCGGGCTGCACAGCCCCTCAGGTGGGTGGTTTGTGACTGCCCGCCGCCGCTGCTGCACCGCCCGCCGCCGCCAGCCGCCGCTCGCCACGCAACCTCTGCCCAGCACTCCACCTCGGCCCCTGCTCGCTCCCTGCCACGCCACACCACATCTTTCTTACCTCCACCTCCTCCCTGCCGCTCCCTTCCCTCCTGCTGCAGTCTACTACATGCTGCGTGAGCGGCAGCTGGCCTACAACATCAACGCGGCGGTGTCTCAAGGCCCCGCCTCCTGGAGGCGCCAGTCTGTGGCTAAGGGCCGCGCCTGCGAGCTGCTGCAGCGCCGCGGCCTGCCGCCGCTCAGCGTCAGGGTGCCGCAGACGCTGTGCAACATCCGGCCCGGCGAGACCGCCGTGTATGTGCGGGCGGTGCAGCGGGCGGCGTGGCAGCAGGCCCCCAAGCCCGCCGTGCCAGCAGCACCACGCATGGCAGCAGCAGCAGCAGCTGCTGACACAGCAGCGCTTGCGCAGGCGCCCCTGCACTGCCAGGACACACCGCTGCAGCTGCTGGAGCAGCCCGCCAAGCGCAGCCGGCTGTCAACTGATGAGCACACGCCTCGGCCAGGCCACCTCATTGCCCGGAGCTCAGCTGGCATGGCCGGCTCAGCTCGCCTCGTTGCTGCCGTGCCGCGCTCCGCTGCCAGCAGCCGCAGCCAGAGCACAGCCGGCTCGCCGTGCATGGCGGGCAGCCCGCTGGGAGCGCTGTTCCGCAGGATGCGGGGCATGATGAGCAGCCCGACGCCGCAGCCTGCGGCAGTCTCTGCGTACTGATGGGAAGCAGCTATGCCCTGCTGGGCATGCCAGCGACCCGCTCACCGACAGATTCTGACCTGGCTCTTGCCTCCCATTTTGTTGCACTGCCCTCTGCTGCTCTCCGAGCTTCCCCTGCTGTGCCTCCACGCTCCAATTGTGTGAGCGCCTGTGACTGTAGCTGCCGCTATCACCTCCTCGTTTCTTCCTGCCATTTCCCCTCGCAATCCCCACTCCTTTAGCTCCACCACCTTCGTTAGCTCCGCAATCCTTTCTTGCCTGTCTGTAACCTCAAAACGCATCCTTCATGTGCCCCAATTTTGCCTCCTTCATTTGGCACCTGCACTTCACTGTCTCTGTCTCGCAACCAATTTTCTTATAAGTTCTTGCTGGCTGAAATTTTCCAATGGCTGCAACATGCCCATCTGTAAACGTCAATCCACCACAATCCCGCTGACTGAGAGAGAGGTCGGCTCTAATGTTACATGGCAGTGATGCGGCCCACACCACGCAGCACAAGCAGTGCAGCATCGGTGGCATGGCAGGAGGGGTGTTGCCCGCGTGAGCTGGGCTGGCGCCCGCCACCGTGCTCGGCTCCAGCCTCCCTCTCATGTCAAGTCCTCCTCCTCCACCTCGTCCCTGCTCGTAATCTTGCGCTTCACACGCACCTGCAGCATGGCAGGGGGGGGCGCATCGGATCGAGCCAAGGGCAGCAGCGCAAGCTGCCCAGCGCGGCTGCCTCACCACACAGCCGATACTGCACTTGCCATGCCCAGCCACCACCACTATCCGTGCATTGCCCTTGGTGCGCGGACAGGACAGAATCATCCAAACTCTCCAACAGACACCACACTACCATGCCCAACACACCAGCAGCGTGGTCTTCCAGGCATCCAGCCGCGTCAAGGAATCGTAGTCTGCTACCGCGGTGGTGAAGGCCTCCACATCACCCTCGTCCAGAGCATCAGCCAGCGCCTGCGCCACAAACCGGGCGGCAGCAGCGGCGGCGGCAGCGGCGGAGAGGTTGGGGATACGGCAGCAGGTGCGAGGATACGGCAGCAGTCGCAGGGCGAAGCCGCCGCGAGCTGGGACCACTGGCGACCCCCCATGCTGCTTCAGCCGCCCAGCGTGCCCACAACCACGCACGCACCGCCAGGAACGTGTGCTCCCTGCTGTTGTCAAAGTTTATGTCTGTGTCGCAGTAGCGCTCCAGCGCGCCTCGCACGGTGGCCACATCCGCGGAACACAGCAGGCAGATGCCAGCGTTGAGAAGGTGGCCCTTGGCGCTGCGAGGAGCGGAGCAGGGAGACAGGGGTTGGGGCAGGGCTGCTGAGCTGGGAGCACTCTTCTGGAAGCGGGCCGTGCAGGCGAGACAGATGTGGGGCACAGGCGGCAGGCCGAAACGCTTGCCGTGGCCCGCTTCCCTGCCATCCACACCGCCGCGCCGCCGCAGGCTGTCCTTGCCGTGCTTCCGCTGATCATACGTCACGTTGGTCTCCATTGTACGGTGCCCGTACCGCCCACCTGTACTTCAGCAGGTTGTTCTCCACGCAGGCCCGCGCCACATCTTCGTAGATGGCCACCGCCTGCGGGTAGCGCTCCAGCTCCGCAGCATACTGCGCAATCTGCGGCAGGGCGGCCGCGGAAGTGCGGAAGCGAAAGGGGAGGTGGCAGGCGGGTGCAGCAGGAGGAGGCCGGCGGGCGTGCGGAGCACAGCGTGCGGCCGGGCACGGAGCGGGCCCACCCGCCTGCCAGGCATCGCCCGCTGGCGCGCGCCACCCAGGTACCGGGCACTAGCAGCAACAGACGCCAGCAGCACAAGCAGAAACAGAAACAGGAGCAGCAGCCGGCATCTTCTTTTTGACAAGCCGTACCTTGAGGTTGCACTTGTTGGCCTCAGCCATGCTGTTCTCTGTGTGGAACAGGTCGGCTGCCTGCTCGTAAAACATGATGCACTCCTCCTTGTTCCCCTCCTTCTCCAGCACCTCCGCTATCTCCTGCGGCAGGCGGCAGGCGGCAGGCGGCGGCGGGCACGGCCGAGTCGGCAGGCGCGGCGAGCTGGAGCGGGTGTTGCTGGCGCTGCTCCTGCTGTTGAGCATGCAGCCCGTGCCGTGCCGGCAGAGGCTCGGCGCGCTGCGCGGCAGGCGGCGCGGCGCGCACCCTCAGCTGCCGCGCCGCCATGCCCAGGCGGCCCATGTCGGTGTAGAGCGACACAGCCTGCTGCAAGCACGACACCGCGCCTGCGGCAGGCGGGGCAGCAGAGGCATGCAGAAGCGCCATTCGGTGCTGGCTGCTGCAAGCGTGGTGAACCCTTCAGCCACGCTCCCCACGCTGCGCCCCAGCCAGCAACCTGGGCATGCACGTCCAGCGGCCAGGCTGCCCACGGGGGTGTGGCAACCGCCGCAGCGCTGGGAGGCGCCCAGCTCCAGCTGGCGCAGGCACTCACGGCGCTGGTCAGACTTGAGGAAGGCCTTGGCTGCCTCCACCCAGCTTGTCGCCGCATCGTGCCTGCTCTCAAGCTTGATGTGCACCTCTGCCAGCTTCATGAATGTCTCCCCAGCCTCGTTCCCTGCAGGCAAAGCGGTTGGCACACGGCGCCGAGGTCCTAGCAACGTCGGCGGCAGTCCTGGTGTGCAGGAGGCGAGCGCCAGTGCCAACAGAAGTGCCGGCGGCTTGCGCAAGCACGCAGTCAAGGCACTGCGCAACGGTATCCGGCTGCACAAAGGGCAGGAGGCAGGGAAGCACGGAGGCCGCTGCAGCCGCCAGCGTCGCGCCCACCCGCCGCCCGCCCGCCGCTGCCACCCACATGCTTTGGCCAGCTTGTACTGGTTGGCGGCCTTCTCATACATCTCTGCGGCCTCCTCATACTTGTTTCCGCCAAACAGGCTGAAACTCTTGAGCCGCTTGTCGGCCTTGGCCGCCCAGTCCGCCGCTTTGGCGGCGTAGTCCATGGTGAGTCCTGGGGCGATCAAATCACTCGACCCCGCCCCTGTCAGCCCGGCACGGGCGCTCTGCGGCACGGCCCCGCCCCCAAACAGCGACTGTAAGCACCCAGGTGGCTTGAAGGTGGCTTGACCGAGGAATGATCGCGGGGGGAACTGTTTTGCTCGGGTGCGAGCAAGGAGGAGCAGCGCTCTTCCTCTTTCACTTGGGAGCCAGGTCAGCGACACTCCTGCTGGTCTCTCTTGGCAGCGATCGGGCGCCAGGCCAAGCAACCTCTGCTGTGCTCAATTCGCCCGCTGTCAGGGCGCCAGACGCTTGACTGCCCTGCTGTTGGTCACTGGCAAGCAGGCCCCTGGCAGGCCAGTGCGGGTCCATGCCGCAGTAGATTGAAATTGCAGGAAGCCTCCAGCAGCCGCACCCGCGCCAGCATACAACCTCTCCCTGCGGCCCAGTAAACGCTGCCAGTAGGCCGACAGGGGCTTGCTGCGAGGCATGAATGACTTGCTAGGCACCGTGGTGGTGAGCTGGGCCGCCCCAGCAAGCGTGCACAGGCACCAGCAGGCGCCCCGCGTCCGCCGCTCAGCTTCTGCCGCCCCTGCGCCGCCTCTGCAAATCCCCTTCTGAGCTCTAGCCGGCGCAGCTGCTGGCGTGACAGCTAAGCACGTGCAAAACGGGCCTGGTGGTGTGCAGGGGGGCGCCAACGGCGCGGGGCGCGGCGACATTGAGGCGGGGATGCCGCCGCCCGCGGCAGCGCCCGCCGCCACCGCTGACTCGGGCGACAAGCACATGGACGACTTCTTCAAGGAGGTGGCGGCCATCAAGGTGCGGCGCTGTACGGGGCTGTGCTGCGGTGCTGCAGCTGCTGCTGGTGCTGCTGGTGGTGGTGGTGCTGCTGCTGCTGAGGCCCTGTGACCCTGTCCCGGCCCGCTCCCTGCAACACGCGGCGCCAGCCTGCCGTGCCGCTCAGGCTGCGTGTGGATCCGCTGGCTGCTGCCTCACGTGCTTTCAACTGCTTTGTAGCTGCTGCTGCCGCTGCCTACTGCCATCGATTGCTGCTGCTGCTGCTGCCGCTTCGCCCTGCTGCTGCCGACCGCCACCAACTGCCGCACGCCGCCGGACCCTTCCCGTGGGCTGCCTGCCGCGCAGGGCATGATGGCCGACATCCGGCGCAACCAGGGTCGGCTGCAGGAAGCGCACGAGCGCAGCAAGATGGTGACTCGCAGCGAGGAGATGAAGAAGCTGCGGGAGCAGATGCAGGTGGGCAGCCCCGGCCGCTTGTGCTGGGCCGCCCTGACCTGGCCTGCACCCCCACCCACGGCAAGGCCCGCATCCAGCCGGGTGTACTTCTGAGGCCGTCCCACCGCCCCCTGCCGGCAGCACCAGCAGCAGAAAAAACTATGCGCTGTGCTTCCCCGCAGGAGGACATCAACGCGGTCAGCAAGTCTGCAGATACCATCAAGAAGCGCCTGGCTGAGCTGGACCGAGGCAACGAGCAGGTGGGGGGCAGCCATGCGGCGCTGCCCTGCTCTGTGTTGGCTGGAAGCCGGCCACCACAGGCGGCAGGCGGGAGCCGCATGCCTGGATGGGCGCTGCTGTGCAGAGGTGCCGAGCAGTGCCCCTCCTCCTCCGCCGCCGCCGCTGCTCCCGCAGTCTCTCAAGCGCAAGGGGTGCGGCCCCGGCAGCAGCAGCGAGCGCACGCGCACCGCCATCACGGGAGCCCTCAAGAAAAAGCTGAAAGACCTGATGGGGGAGTTCCAAGACCTGCGGTGGGTGCCGTCCCCCCCGCTGGGCTGGGCTGGGCAAGCACCAACCGATGTGCTTGGGCTTGCCGCTTGCGCTGCTGCTGTGCCCCCCAAGCTGCTGCGGCGGCAGCTTGCGGCTGCATCATCCTGCCCCCGCTGCTGAGCAGCCGCCCGCCTGGCCCTGCTGCCTGCCCCTGCTGCCGCCCGCAGGTCACGCGTGCAGGCAGAGTACCGGGAAGTGGTGGAGCGGCGGATGTACACGGGTGCGGGGCTGCCTTTTGTTTTCCTTGACAAGCTGCTGCCGGTGCTGGCAGCTCCAGCTGCTGCCTCTCTCCAACCCAGACCCCGACCCTTCTCCACTGCGTGATTTCATTCACCTCTGCCGCGCCGCAGTCACGGGGCAGCATGCCGAGGAGGAGGAGATTGAGAAGATGATTGAGACGGGCGAGAGCGAGATGATCTTCCAGAAGGCCATCCTGGAGCAGGGGCGGGGGTACGTGATGGACACGCTGGCAGAGATACGGGAGCGGCGCGACGCGGGTGAGGCGGGGCGTTGGGCGTAAGGGAGGGCGGGCGTGAGAGAGGCTGGGCGTGAGGGAGGGTGGGTGTGGGGGAGGCGCTCAGGCACAGGAGCGGCGCGGCGCGGGCGAGGCCATGCAGGCTGGGAGGGCTGGGAGGCGGGGAGGCGCCCTGCAGAGCGTCGTGTGCTAGGGGGTGCGCCGCCTGCCTCCCCGCCTGCCTGCCACCCACGCCCCACGCCTGCTCCCCCGTCCTGCCTGCCCGCCTGCCCGCCCGAATGCCCGCCCGCCCACCTGCCCGCCTGCCCACCTGCTCGCCTGCCTGCCTGCCCACCTGCTCGCCTGCCTGCTCACCTGCCCGCCTGCCTGCCTGTCTGCCTGCCTGCACCGCCCCCGCCTGTGCCCGTGCAGTGATGGAGCTGGAGCGCAGCCTCATGGAGCTGCACCAGATCTTCCTGGACATGGCGGTGCTGGTGGAGGCGCAGGGGGAGATGCTGGACAACATCGAGGCACAGGTGGGGCCTGCCCCCCGCCTGGCGCAGCCCGCCTGGCGCAGCCCGTGCGCTGCATTGCAGCAGCAGTACGCTTGCCCTTGCCGCGCTGCATCCGCTGGCGAGACGTTTGCCGGTTTGGCCCGGTAGGGTGGACCTCCCTCTTGGTAGGTGGGCCTCTCCGCGAACATTCTCTTTCTTCCTTTCGCCCACCTGTTCTTTCTTTCTACCCTCGGCCATCCAGGTGGCCAAGAGCGTGGAGTATGTGCAGGCGGGCACCACGCACCTGGTGGCCGCCAAGCGGCTGCAGAAGAACACGCGCAAGTGGATGTGCGTCGCGCTCATACTGCTGCTCATCATCGCGGCGGCCATCGCCATCCCCATTGCCATCAAGCTGGCCTGAGGAGCCTGCCTGAGGGGCTGTCCTGGCCTGGGGAGCGCCAGCGGGCCCCCGAGGCGGCGGGGGCGAGGGGTTGGCAATCACGAACAGCCCCGAGGCGGTGGGGCTGTGCAGGCAATGACGGGCAGCCACGGAGCAGCCAGCCCAGCTGAATGGCCTGCACTGCTACTAGCCATTAGTTTAGGCTCTTCTCTCCCTGTGCCAGGCATGCAAAAGGGACCGCACTATTCTTGACAGCACTGCTGACCGTGCATGCTGCTGGGCCCTGGGCCTGCCGCCGTGCTGCACACACTTTGACTCACATTCTACTCCCGCTTGCTTGCCTCCTTTGTCCAACCAGCTGAACCTGCTCAACACAGCTACACTGCTGCACATGTGTTAAAGCCTGGTGTGTGTAAGACAGACAAAGCATTGCTGTTTGGGGATACTGTCCAATAGGAAGGGAAGCCTGCAGTGGAGCCTGTTCGTTTCCCTCTGTGCTTTGTTGTGGCAATGCAGGATGAGGCACCCTCAGCATCAATGCCAGCCTCCACCTCACCACCCTCCATCCATCCATTAGGCAGGCAGGGAGCTGTTTACAGCGCTGCAAAGTAGCAAACACGCCAGAGGCGCCACACTGGACGGGCGGCTACTTGGCCTGCAGGGCGGCGCTGAAACCCTCTCCAAGGTGAGGGTCAGGGGGAATCCTCTGCCGCGGCGGACGCCACTTCTGAGCCCCTTTGGAAGAGCCTACGCCCCGGCTGCCGCCGCCACCGTCCCAGCCGCTGCTGCCGCCTCCTCCTGCTCCGCCTCGGCCACCGCCCGCCCAACCAGGTCCCGGGCCGCGGGGGCCCGCCGCGGCTGGCTGCCGTCCTCGGCGTGGCTGCCGGCATGGATGCTCCTCAGCTCCCGCACATTTGCCTCAATGATGTCGCTGCAGCACACAGCACACAGCACAACAGCGGTGCAGCACGAGTTGCACGGATGGCAACGCCTTGCGCCGAACCGCGGAGAAGCCCGCCAGGCATATGCCCATCCAGGCGCTCCTCGTGTGGCGAAAATCTCAGGTGCATTGCATGCAGGAAGCTGGGGAGTTGCGCACCAGATGACCTCCAGGGGCAGGATGCTGAAGGGCTCCTCAATAGACACACCAATCTCCTCGATGCCTACAAGACGCACACACACACAGCGTGGCCAGAAGAGGCGAGGAACAGGGGTCAGCTGGCAGTGTTGTGCTGCCCAGCAGAGCCCCGGGTGGGCCGCGGCGGCTACTCATACACAGCTGTGAGCCAGCACACTCCCCCGCCAGCAGCAGCTGCTGCATGGGGCGCCTCACCCAGCAGCAGGAAGGCGATGATGCCGCACAGCGGCACCGAGGCCCAGCCGCAGTTGTCCCACAGAGAGAAGGGCAGCAGGGTGAGCCAGATCATCATGAAGCGGGAGGTGTGGCTGCACGAGAGGCAGGTACAGATGGAGACTTGTGTTTGGATGGTGGCAGTGACACCAAGGGACCAGCCTAACAGCCCGGCACGGGGCGAGGGGAAGGGAGCTAGCAGTCCTGCTCAGAGCGCCCATCGAGGTCCGGCCTCGGAGATCCGGCCGCCGCTATTCCCCATCCGCCGGAGCGGGCACCCAGCTGAGCAGCCACCACCACCCAACCGCCAGCCCACGTGGCCGCACCGTGTGTAGCTCAGCGGGATGGGGGCCCGCAGGATGCGCTCGCAGGCGCCAAGGATGTCCTGTAGGGGCAGTCGAGAGGACGGCCCAGGCATCTCGGGGCACAGCATCAGCAGAGGATCAGCAGAGGCAGGGGCAGAGAGTTGTGGCACGCAACTCCCTGCTTTGCCGCCTGCTGCTGGGTGCCACGCCTCAGCTGCAGGCCCGTGACTGGCACAGGCGGAAGCTGCCGGAAGCTGCCCGTACCTCCATGGCCGTCAGGTTCTCGTCCATGCGGTACCGCGTCCCCTCCCACCCCGCCGCAGCCAACGCAGGGGCGCCCGACGCCACCACGGCGCCGCGCGCAACCGGGAGCGGGAGGGCAGACAGGTGAGCGCTGTGCACGATCTCAGACATCACCTGCAGCCCTCGGAGGGTGCGGGGCGGGTGCAGCGGGTTGCAGTGCAGCGGCTTGGTGGGTCAAGGGGCAGGGACGGCATTCAACCAGCCCCATGCCGCTGCTGGATGCGCCAGGCACCCCCAGCCAGGCCCACCTGCAGGCAGTAGTTGGGGCGGTGCTTGGCTAGCACAACAGCCTCCACCTCATGCGCCGGCAGCACCTTGCGAAGCTCTGCCTCTGCACGAGCGCACAGCGGCACGACAGAGCGGCAAAGAAGTCGCCCGCGCTGCTGCTGCCAGAGGCACGTGTGGCAACAGTGTTTATTGGGGAGCCCACCCCGGCAGGCCAACGGCAGATCAGCACAGCACAGCGCAGCATCGGGGGAGGTGGTGGGCCCACCCATCCCGCTGGGGCGCCTGCCTCACCCAGGTCTGAATCCTCCCGCACGTGGCACATCAGGGCGCGGCTACATTCACGGGGTCAGCAGCAGCAGCAGCGCCAGCTCAGCAGCCAGAGGAGGCGCCTTGCGGCCAACGCCCCGCACGCCGCCGCCACTCATCCCACTGGCAGGCACGAGGCCCCGGCAGCAGGTGCGCTGCATGTGCCCGTACCATGCATGTGCGCAGCCGTACCATGCGGTACCATACCTGTAAGCGGCGGTCCAGCGGCACAGCATGTCCAGCAGGGGTCGGTCCGCGGCAGGGAAGCACGTCAGTGCCTGCCTGCGCGGCGGAGGCGGGCGGCGGCTGCACGTGAGCGCTCGGCGCCGGTGCACCTGCGATCCGATCAGAGGAGTCGAAGTGTGCTGCTGGGACATCGCGTCATGACCAATGCCAGACAGCCCTACCTAGTGATGTCGCGGCTCCTGTTCACCAGCATGCCCCAGGCCTTGCGGGCATCCAGCCAGCGCGCATAGCTGGCATTGGTCCTGCAGCCAGGACAAGCAGGCAGGCAGCCAGCGCGCCCAGAGCAAGCAGGTCAGGACATGCATCCCAAAGCACAGCAGGCACTCCCCGCTGCCCCGGGCAGCCTGTGTGTGTGAAGAAAGGTTGCCAGCACAGCTGCCTCCTCTGCCAGCCAGGGCGGCAGCGGCCCCGCAAGCCTCGCCTGAACACCAGCAGCAGGGAGAGGGCGAAGGAGGTGAGGCCGAAGGGCCCGTTGTTGCTCATGTGCAGCTCCGGCAGCACGTCTGGCGCCAGCCCCGTCTCCACCAGCGTGTTCCAGACCGCCACCGAGGCGCTGACGGCCAGTATGTACAGCAGCGGGGAGGCCAGTCCGCGGAAGATGCGAGACTGCAGGGCAGGGTGGGCAGCGCGGGGCAAGTCAGGGCAAGGTCTGCTGCAGCAGGAGGGCAGGGACCCCAGGAGAGCCCACCAAACCAGCACGGCGTGCGGCAAGGAGGAGCGAGCCAGTTTTGGGCGGGGGAGCATGCAGCATGTGCTGCAGGAGGAGGAATGGCCCGGGAGCGGGCCAGGCCCAATTGGGCAGCGCAGCGTGTGCTCCTGCACTCGGGCAGTCAGGGTCGGCGCACCCCGAGCAGGCCCTTGGCGTGCCGCATGTATCGTTTCGTGCTGCGGTGCTGCCGCCAGTTTTCGAAGTCGTACACCTGTGGTGCAAGGAAGAGGAGGGGACAAGTAACATGAGGGACAGCGGCACTGTCAGCGCCGTGCAGGGATGCTACCTCGACGCCAGGCGGGCGTCCGGCTCGTGCCCACCGTGCGTCGGTACTTGCGGCTGCCCTCCTTGATCGGGTCCACCTCCCGGCTGCCTGCCGCCGCGCTGCTGCTGGTCGCCCGGTCGCCCGCCGTCTGGGCGACGGCATCCACCACCGCCTGCTCAGCCACCTGCTCCAGGTCGGTGCTCTGCAGGGCGCAGGCAGATCGGCGGTGGGAGGTGGGCCGGAGGTGGGCCACCGCCCAGTGGGGAGATGCCAGCGGCTGCTGCACGGCTGGCTGGCAGCATCCGTGGTCGGGGCTTCAAGCGAGGTACACCTTAACATCCCCAGCCTCCCTCCCTGCTCCCTCCGCGGGCACCCACCCCAACAGCAAAGCTGCCGTCGCCCCGGGGCGACGCCGCGGTCTGCACCAGGCGGGCGTGGCCGCCGCTGCGGCTGGCAGAAGGGGCGTCGCTGGCTGTCATCTGCCGAGGCTTTGCCGACAGAGCCGTCCAATGCCACTCGCCGAGCCTGCTGGCAGCCCTGCTGCAGCCGCCGTGCTCGCGGTGCACAGCCTGGCGCCGAGGGAGCCGGCACCCACACGGCGGCGGGAGTGGCAAGGTGGCCGGGCAGGCGCAGCCGCGTCGTGGGGCTACATTCGCGCCTGTCAGGCCCACGGCAGCACGTATGCAGCTCATGGAGCTCTGCTGGAGCGTAGAGTGATGACAGCCGCCAAGGCCTGAGCAATGCCTGGGCGGAATGGTTCTCGCAACCAGCAAGGCGACTTCTTGGGCCTGTCTCAGGTGTGTGGCGGCGGGGGGGAAAAGGGTTGGCAAAAAAACGACTGCAAACTCAAGGAGCTCGCATAAGCAGAGGGCAATGCTGAGTTCTGGGCCTGCAAACGCTTCTGAGATCAAGAATGTGCAGTCAAGGCACCCATGCAGGATGCTCAACCATGCACAATTTGCAATTTGGCGGCGGCCCGCCCAGGCGGGGCTGCGACAGCAGGCTGACGCATGCTTGCGCCTGACTGCAGAGACCCTCTTCTCCCTCCCCATATAAATCGTGTCACTGCGCCTCTTGATGTGCACCGTTTATTCAGTTTCTTCACGTGCATAGTTGTGCTCCAGCGCGCATGGAGCTGGCGGCAGCGGCCGAGGCGCAGCGCAGCTCAGCATGATGGGTTAGGCGGACACATCCTCATTTGTTTGGCCTCGGACCTGTGCCTGGGGCTTTCCACTCCGCAATTCTCTCAATTGCGATACAGCCTGCCCTGCCACCCCAAGGAATAAACCCAGCGCATAGACGCTCTTGCTGTTGAACGCCCCTGCGACCACCGTCAGTGCCCAGGCAAGCAAGGGAGCGGGCCCGAGCCAGCAACTAGCTCTGCCTTCGGTCGGCGCGCCCCCAACCCTCGCCGTCGCCGCTGCTGGGCCATAGAGTGGCCATAAGCAGCATACCAAAACCCGACAGCAGCATCCAAGCATCCACAGCTGCTCCCACGTGGTATCACTGCCCTCTTGATGTGCCGCTGCATCCCAGCTTGCAGCATGCCGCTCCCGGGAGACCCCAGCCTCCACTTCCGCCGCCGCTTCAACCTCGCCGGCGCCGCCGCCCTGGGCAACGGCGCGTGGGTTGGCCTGGTGAGGCGCGCCGAGGCACCTGCCGTCGCAGCGCCTGGCGTGCCACCGCACACCACCCCTGGCTGTGATAGAAGCCTCCGTCTCCTGCCGCCCGCGCAGGCGACGATTTGGGTGTACTTTCTGCGCGTCACCATCACCGCCCCCGTCATGCACCTGTTCCTGGCCAGCGTGGCGGCCCTGTGCGCTGCCGACCTGTGGTGGAGCCGGCGCTGCCTGCACAGCTACAGCAGCTGGCGGGAGGTGCCCGCAGGGCTGATGCGGGTGACTGAGGCGGTGCTGGGGTCGGCCTGCCTGTGGTCCAAGGTGTGGCTGGACGAGCTGGACCCGCTGCGCGCCGGCGGCGGCCGGCTGCCGGCGCTGCGGCACGCCGCGGTGCTGCTGTGGGCCAGCGCCGCACCCACGCGCCTGCTCTACTGGTGCTTCACCATGCGTCTGTGGTGAGCGAAGTGTTGATTGCCAGCTAGCAGCTCAAGGCTGCCTGCTAGCGTGTGCGGGTGGCTCCAGCTGCTTGATGGCGATCACCAGAGGCATGGCGGTGCCTGTGCCCGCCTCCCTGACGCCCTGGGGCGCCTCCCGCCCTTGCCCCCGCAGCTGGGCGGTGCCCCTGCACATCTTCATGACGGCCGCCCTGACGCGCCGCAACCGCGAGGTCTGCACCAGCGCCTGGCTGGCCACCCCGGCGGCAGAGGGGCTCACGCACGGCGCCTTCGACCTGCTCAACGCTCTGCGGTACAGCGTGCTGGTGCCCGCCAGCCGCCCCTCGCTGGCGCCACGGGACGAGTGCGCCGTGGTGCTCAGCTACCTCCACATATGCCTGGGCCTGGTGCTGCCGGCGCTGGTCCAGGCCGCCGCCGAGGCGCGGCTGTTCCGTGAGCACCAGCACCAGCGGCAGCGGCTGGGCCTGGCGCTCGAGAAGGGCTGGCAGCTGCGCCTGTACTCGGCCATCGACGGCCTGCGGGAGGCGGTGGACGGCCCGGCCGCGGTCCTCGCCCTGTGGGTGCTGCTCGGCATTCTGTTTGATGTGTCGGTGGTTGCCAGCGTCGTTGAGGCGCTAGCAAAGGACGGGTGATGCGCCGGAGCGGCATCCTTGCTGCAATGTTGATGAACAGCATGTGCATTTCTCCTGCATCTGTGCCTACCTGTTGATTCTTATCGATTTTCATTGAATTGATGCAAAGACACGTTTGTGCTGCAAACACACTTGCCTCCCAGGCAGACCCAGGCAAAGGCGCATGCGGCGGCTGCCACGGCCCTCCCGACATTCAATTCAACAGCTTCCCAGGCACACCATCAACACAAGCTTGCCCCTCTGCTGCTGCGTCTCTCTTCATCTCCATCCTCCCTGTTGAGAGGGGGAGCGGCGCCCGCCACGTCACCACCCCCAGGCGGAATTGGTTGACATCATCCGTATACACTGGCTTCTTGATGGCATCCCCTGGTCTTTGCACGAGACTGCCGCAGCGCACTGCCCCTTGGTTTGCCGCACGGTTTGCCATCGCTACGACCCGACTTGAGCCGCAGCGCACACCCCCTACGACCCAGCCCCAGCGCCGCTCGTTGGCCGTTGCATCGAGCGCTAGCCAGCTCCCCACGGTAGCGATGGATGCGCAGGCCAAGACTCGCGCCAGGGCGGCAGTTCTGGGCGCCTTTGTGGCGGACGCCGCCACCACACCACTCCACTGGATCTGTGAGGCTGGCCGCGCTTAATTGCACAGCTGCCACTGCCTGTCACATGCTAGCCATGCAACGTAGCGCCGCTTGTCCACGCTTGCTTTCCCTTCTCCTGCAGACGACCTGGAGAAGGTAAAGGCTCTGCTTGAGAGCAAGAGTAAGCTAGCGCAGCCCGAGTTCTATCCAGAGCCGTCCTGCCCCTTCTACACCTACCCAGTGGGAGCGCTGTCGCCCTATGGTGCGTGCTGCCTCCCCTGCCCGTCTCATTGTTGGCCGCCGCGTGTCGTGTGAGGTCGAGTCACGAGCGAGCCCCGCAAGTGTGCTGCTGCTGCAGGGGACGAGGCATACGCGGTGCTGCAGTACGGCGCCGCCCACGCCGACTTCGACGGCCCCGGCCTGGCGCAGGTTGAGGCCGCGGCTGTGGCCCTTGCTGGTCGCACACCTCCTTTACTGCGTGCCCATGGCTCCCTGCCTGCCCCACGTCCCAGCTCCCGACTCTGCCCACTGGTCCCTCCCATATGATCCCTTACCCCACACGGCTCCTGCGTGCGCCGCCTCCCCCTGCTCCCGTCCCGGCCGCAGCACCTGGTTTCTTTCTTCAAGTCCTACACCGGCCGCCTCAACGGCACCGCCAAGCACCTGGTGGAGAAGTGGGAGGCTGGCGAGCGCTTCCCCGCTGCGGCCGCCGACGACAGCCAGGCGCACGCCATTGTCAAGGTGAGCCGACATGCTCGTCTGTGCTGTGCTCTTTTGCTTTTTGTAGTCTGCAACTCTGCAAAAACATTGCAGCACAGCGAGCGCACATTCACGCCACCATCCGTGACCGGGTGGTTGGGAGAGGCCCCGACTGAGCCGCCAATGCTGCCTGTGCTGCGGTGCGGGTGCCGCTCATCGTGGCAAGGTACGGCGGTACGCCCCAGCTGGCAGCCCGTGTGGAGGAAGTGGTACGGTCTCAGCAGAACAACGACACGGCTGTGGCTGTGGGCCAGGCAGCCGCCGCCATCCTGGAGCGAGTGGTGGTGCAGGTGGGTCACTGTGGCCTGGCACTGCCTGCTGCTGTAATGGCAGAGGGAGGTGTTGCGGCAGCCAGGTGACGCTCGGCTGCGACCGGCTCTGTCCTAGCCGCACGTGCCCACCGCTGCGGCCGCGTGCCTGCGCAGGGCTGCGGCGTGAAGGAGGCGGTCAGCTGGGCGCTGCAGCCTGGCAGCGTGCCGGATGGTGTGCAGCAGCAGCTGTCGGCTCACCTCACCGACACACAGCCCAGCCTGAATGAGATGGTGTGGGAGGTGACCAAGGTGCCGCACTGCGGGCTGCCGGGCGCCTTCGTCAACGCCCTCTACTGCGCCGCCACCTCAGACGGGTGGGTGCCTGCTCTGCCTGCTGCCTGCCTGCCTGCCTGCAATGCCTTTCGCTCCGGCGCGTGCTGTGCTCCGTCCTCTCACCTGTGGCCTGCCCACGACCTTCCACCCCACCGGCCCTTGTGCCATGATGTCCCTGGCCTGGGCGTCTTGCGCCCAGGAATCGCTCTGGCCACCGCCACCAAGCATCAGCATCCTTGCACATGTGCCTTCATGCTGCCATGCCGTGCAGGTATGTGGACGGCGTGCGGCGCAACCTGGCGGCAGCCGGCGACAACTGCTCCCGCACGCTGTATGGCAGCGCGCTGTGGGCGGCCGCGGTGAGCCACCTAGCCCTGCCCTGCCCTGCCCTGCCCTGTCTGCCCTGCCGCCTGCGCAGCACGCCCACGCCGCCTGTGTGCCTGGCGTGGGACTGGTTGGGACAGGCACCGGAAGCCAGCTGCAGCCCTGACCCGCCTGGGCGCTGGTGGTGGTGCAGGAAGGCGAGGGCGCCATTCCAGAGGCTTGGAAGGAGCAGGTGCCGCTCTATGCGGAGCTGGAGAGGCTGACGGATGAGCTCCTGAGCCACCGGGAGGCCTGAGGGAGTGCATTCCCAAACCCATGCTGCACTGCTGCACTTGTAATAATCAACAAAATCGCATGCTGGAGGTGTGGATGACTTCCGGGAGGCCAAGATCTGCCACCCTCCACGCTGCGTTGCCATGCTACCATGAAATGCAAGACCCTCACGTTCACACGCCTCTTGGCATCCACAAAAGTAGGAATGGCAGTACAAAGGGATACAGGTCCAGCACCAGGGGCAAAATGGCTGGAAGGCGAAGAGAGACAGCGGCTGCAGGCACATCAGGGCGGCTTGCCCTGTGCTGCCGGCTGCACGCCGAACGCTGGGCCCATGGCGACAGGCAGCGCGGGCCTGATGCCCGGCGCAGGCCGAGGGATTTGGAGCGGCGGCTCCCCAATCCTGAAGCGCTTGATGAAGGTGGCAATGGCATCAGCAGTGCGCTCCGGCTCGTCCTCGTGCACAGCATGCCCCGCCTGCGTCCCAGCAATGTGGGTGGGGCAGAGCGTTGCGACCATCAGCTGCCGTCTCCCAAGGAGGGAGGCAAGCGAGTGCAGCTTGTGGCTCCGGCAGCAGGTGCCACTCCTCCCCACATCGCTGTGCGCCCAGTCCAGTAGTGCAGCAGGCTCACCAAACCAATCCCAGGCCTGTCCAGCTGCACCGGCTCACCTGCGGCAGCAGCACCGGCTGGAACTTGCCCTGCATCTGCCCAATGGTCAGCGGCCGGTCCAGGCGGTCGGTCCCCACCAGAACCAGCACCTGCGGGGCGCATGCCGCCACACCAGCCAGGCCAAGCGTCAGCAAACGATTGGAGCGGCGGGCCATGCCCATCAAAGGAGGTAGCATGCGCCGCCCGAACCCTGGCACAGCACGAGTACGCAGCAGCAGCGCGCACCTTGGGAACGGGCAGCTTGAGGAACATGTCGCTCAGCCCAGCATACCAGCCCTCCCAGAAAGGCGCAGACCGCTCCAGCTGGGTGCGCCACACCCAGCCACCGCCTGCCGCCTCCTGCCCTTGCCCCTCTTGCCGCTGCTGCTGACCGGCAAGGCTCTGCTGGTTGGTGCCTTCCGTGCCTGCTGGTCGCTGTGCCCTGGGTGGTTGCTGCTGCGGCGGAGCACAGACCTCTGCCTCCCCCTCCTCCTCCTCTCCCTCCTCCTCTCCCTCCTTGGCCAAAGGCTCCAGCCCTGACGCCGTGAGCGGCGGCGCAGGCAGCGTGCCGCAGCTGCCGCCGCCGCCGCCGCGTCCTCCTGCTGCAGCGCCCGGCGGCTGCTGACGCAGCATTGAGGGCAGCGACACGTGCGCCGCCTCCTGCCGTTTGCACACGCCAGAGTCGAGCGCCCAGTCCACCGCATGCCGCAGCGAGGCAAACTGCTTGGGCCGCTTCTGCGGCAGCAGGGAGCACGGGCCGAGCGTGCAGCTCAAGCGCCAGCAGCGCTGGGGCAGGCGGTGCGAGGCGGGGTCGGAGCGCGGGCACCAAAAGGCACCAAGGTTCTGGGCAGGGACGCCAGCCTGGGCAGGGAAGCCGCCCAGGCGCCTCCCGGGGGGCGGGGGCCACCTGCCTGCCAGCCCACCTGAAGAACGGTTGACATGTAGGGCAGGGAGGCCATGGCCGTGCCCTCCACCACATCAATCACCACGATGCCTGCAAGGCTCGGGATGCCTGCAAGCATCCGGGAGAGGCAGAAAAAAGGTGGGAAAGGAACAAGCAAGAACAATAGAAACCTTGGGTGAGGGCTGCATGTCGAAGGCAGCTGCCCTCCTGCCCCGCAGTGCTGCTTCCCCGGTTGCTGGATGCCAGGCGCCCACGCGCACCTCCTAGCGCCGCGGCATGCACCGCTATGGCTCCGCCCATCGAATGCCCCACCAGCACCGTGGGCGGCGGCGAGCCCGCTCCCGCGCCTGCCGCTGCTGCCGCCCCGCCATGCCGTTGAGCGCGGTGCAGGCGGGGTCGCAGGCCGCAGCCTGCAGCAGCGCCAGCACCTCCTCTGGCGCCCACCCCGCGACCTTGCTGTGGTCGATGGAACCCACAACCACCGCTCCGGCTGCAGAGCATCCAGGGGATGGGGGAGAAGTGCAGGCGGTGCAGTGAG
>NW_005435071.1:148681-160670 GCF_000147415.1 Chlorella variabilis | reverse complement strand
CGGGGGGGGGGGGGGGGGGCGCAAGCGTGGCGGGTGCAGGTGCGGGGCGCGGGGTGTGGGTTTCGCAGGCCTGTGGACGCCTGCTGGGTTACGTTGGTGCCTGCGCTGCCGGCTGGGTGGCAGCTGTGTGTGCTGAGCAGCACGCAAGGGGAGCAGCACGCAAGGTGCAGTCAGCGCAGGCGGCGGCTTGCCTGCCACATACACGTTGAAGGTCAGCCCGCGCTCGGGGCAGTGAACCTGCTGCTGGTGGTCAAAGTAATCTGACCAAGGCAGAGGCAGGGGCAGGCTGGTGTCCCGGGGCACGGCTGCCGCCTGCTGGCCGGCCTCGGCGTCGCAGCCGGCGTGCCGCGGCGCGCCTGCACGCAGGGGAGGTGCGGCGCCAAGCGAGCGCCCAGGGCATGAGATGCGATGACCACCCCCCTGTGCTGTCTGGCGCTTTGGCGGTGCATCGTACGGCGAGCGCAGGCAGGCGCACACCGCCAGCCAGCCACCGGGGAAGCGCAGAGCCCCCGCCCGCACCTGCCGCCCCCGCCAGGAGCGCGGCCCGCCGCAAGTCGCCGCCGGGGGGTTTTGGGGGAGGGGGCGGCATGCCCGACATTGCTGGTGATGTGCGACGGCCTGGTGATGTGAGACGGCCTGAGGGGCTCCCTTTGCAGTCGCCGGCGATCGGTGGAGAGAAAACATGCACGCCTGGCGCCCTCACACCGCGTTTCACTGCCTGCAATTTGATTCACATGCAAGCACCCAAAGTTGGAATGCCTGCCGATGCATCGCCAAAGTCCTTCATCTGCGGTCGCCAGTCAGCAGGCCCCCCGGCCGGATCTTGGGCCTTTGCAAGCCAACAGCGCTGCTTCCTGCATTGCTCTCCTGTGCGTGTTGGCAGGCGCTGCTCGCCTGTCTTGCCCTGAAGGCGTTGCCACACACAGGTGGCCGCCAAAGACAGCCACTCCCACAACTCACGCCAGCCCCCGCACCGGCCTGGAGTGGCCACGCCCACACACAACACACCCCTCCAGTCGCAGCCGGGCAGCAGGCGTGGCCCCCCGGGCTCGGGGCGCGCTGCGAGATGGCCGAGCGAGGAGGCGACTCGCAGCTGGCGCGTGACCACAGCTTGCTGCTGGTGAGTGGAGGCTGGGCAAGCGGACGCCGCGGGCAACGCGGCCCCCCCGACCATCCCCTGCTGCCGGCTTCCCCAGCGGTCGCCTAGGCGGCGCCGCGTACGCTGGCCGTGTGCCCAGCGCCAGCCCAGCTGCCCTGCCAACCATGCATGCCCCTGCCATCTCTCCTGCAGGAGGAGCGGCTGGATGGCTTCTTCCGCTCCGGCGGCAGCCACGGTGAGTGCCGCTGCCGCTACGGTGTGTGTACTAGCCATACGTTGGGCAGCTGCCGATGGCACATACTACGTCCCAGGGAGGAGCAGCTTGGATTTTTGAATGGCAGTCCCAGCTGTCGCATTTTACACCGCTGCACATGATTCATGCGAACCACATCAATTGCCTCTGGTGCCGCCGTGCCTACTTGGACCCCTTGTTCGTCGGCAGCCACACAATCAGCTGCTGTGGCTCTTTTCCCGTGCCTGCCGGGCAGCTGCCGCTGCCCACCAGTTCCTGGCTGTTTCTCGCTCTTGCCTCTGTGCAGCTCAGCCCGGCTGCTGCCCTGCTGCCTGTTGTGTTTGCGCCGCAGGACCCACCAGCTTTGCCGGCCTGGGGCTGGGCCTGCAACCCACCAAAGTGAATGAGTATGCATCCCTAGGTGGGTGCCGGCTGCTGCGTACAGCGCACATGGGGCTGCCTGGGTTCGGGGGCTTGTGCTGGAGAGGTGGGGTATGGGGGTGGATTGTCAGCTTGGTGGGAGGCCATCTGAGGCTGCTGCCTGCTCCAGGCCGCCGGCTGCCGCCGGCTGCCGCCCTGGAGCTGACCTGCGCCCTGCCCGCGCCTTGCAGCCGGGCCCGACGACGACGAGGGCTCCCGCCGCCAGCCGCTGGCGCGCTACGTGTCCAGCCTCAGCCGGGTGCTGCCCTCAGGGGTACAGCTGGAGCTCATAGATGTGATGCCACCGCCCGCGCCGCGACCCGCACCACCGCAGCAGCAGCAGCAGCCGGCAGAGGCGGAGCAGCCGGCAGGCCAGCAGTTGCACGGCTGGCTGGACTTGGAGGCCGGGCGGGGCCAGCAGCAGCCGCGAGAGCAGCATCGACAGCAGCAGCAGCAGCGCGCGCAGCAGGCCAAGCGCGAGGCCAGCCCCGCGCCGCCGCCGGCGCCCGGCACGCAGCAGCAGCAGGTGCAGGCGATGCCTGTGCCCGGCAAGCCTCTCAAGATCCGGCTGAAGATTCCCCGCGCCGGCAGCGAGCCGCGCACGGCGCCGCCGGCTGGGCAGCCGGCAGCGGCACCGCCGCGGGCCGACCAGCAGCAGCTGCTGCAGGCGGTACGCCAGCTGGGCTCCAACCCGCTGCTCAGCCCCATCCCTGCCTGCTGGGCTGAGACGCTGAAGCTCAGCCCCGCCTCGCAAGGAGCGGCACGGCAGCCGCCGCAGCAGTATACCGCTGCGGCCCCGGCAGCGCAGCAGCAGCAGCAGCCCCTGGGCTCGCCGCCCGCGGCTGTGGTGGTGGCGCCGGCGGGGGACAAGGTCGCCTCACCCTTTGCGCCGCTGTCGGAAGATGTGTTCGAGCCAGCGGGTGGGGACAAGGAGAGGCGGCGGCGGCAGCAGGGGGCTGCCGCGCCGCAGCGGGCGCCCTCGCCGCCATCGGGTGCCCAGGGCACCAAGCGGCCAGCCGAGGAGGCAGCGCTGCCGGCAGCACGCGCGGCGTCGCTGCCGGGAGCAGCAGCACAGGCGCCGCGGGCAGCAGGCGGGTCGCCCCAGCTGAAGAGACGGCGCTCAGACGCTGCTGCAGCCGTGGCTGCCAAGCCTGGTGCAGACGGAGCTTCAGCGCAGGGACTCTGGGCTACCCACAAGCAGGGGGAATCGGGGCTGCCACCAGCCCCCATTGTTGCAGCAGGTGGCGGCGGCTCCCGTGCCGGCTCGCCAGCCAGCCCCGCAGCCCCCGGCAGCAGCACCCAGGGCCCATCCACTGCCAGAGCTTCAGAGGCCCATCAGCAGCGTGCCATGTCGCCGGTGCAGGCGGCGCCGCCCAGCGTGCCGGCAGGCGGCGGCCTGGCTGCGGTGGCGGCGCTGCTGCCTGCCGTGTTTCACACGGCAGCCACCAGCAGTGCCACGCCCGCCAGTAGCACGGTGCAGGAGCTGCAGGCGAGCGCACCTGCTCCTGCCACCTCCTTGTGCTGCTGCCGCCTGCCACATGCACTGCGCTGCTGCCTTCCGCTTGCGGGGGCTTTGGCTTGCTCCCTCGCCGTCTCACGCCTGCTTGCCCGCCTGCCTACCTGCCTGTGTGGCCTCTCCCCTGTCTTGCTGCCCTGCAGAAGGAGGGCAAGAAGCTGAAATCGTTTGCAGAGAAGCGGATGAAGGACGGCAAGCCCACCCACATCAGCAGCATGTTCCTGTGCCAGGTCAGCGCCTGCTCCATACCCCCCCTCGCTCTGCGCCGTTGCACGCGGCAGGCAGCCGTGCCACTTCCCCGAGCCTGCTGTCCTGCCCCCCTCCGCACCGACTGCCCCGGCCCTCCGCTGCGCTGCCTCCTGAGCTCCTCCGTGCTCTGCCTCCCCCGCCCTCCTCCCTCGGCGCCCCCCTGCAGAGCTGCGTCAAGTTTCTGGAGGTGGCGGCGGCCATGGAGGCCCACCCAGCAAAGTTCTCGCGGGACAAGTGAGTGGGCGGGTGGGCGGGTGGGGTGGCGGGTATGGGTCACCTCTGGGGGCACGTCCTTGTAGCTGCGCTGCGCCTGCGCCGGGAGGGCCGTGCTCACGCAGACGGCCTGGTTGACCGGGCAGGATGGGCCCCAAGCGCCGGCGCCGGCCCGCCTGCTGCCCTGCCCCTGGGCGTCAACACGCGCCGCCCTGCCCTGCCCCGCCCTCTCCTTCCCTCCCTCCCTTCCACCAACTCCCTCCAACTCCCGCCCCGCCGCAGCACGTCGAGCATGTACAGCCAGACGGCAAGCCTGCTAGATGCGTGTGCGCATAACGCTGCGCGCGCCGAGGGCCCCGCCGCCATCACCGCCGCCATCTCGCTGCTGGCGGAACGCCTGGCGGCGGTGGCGCGCCTGCGCGCCGCCTTCTGCCTGCGCGCCGAGGGCGCGGCGCAGGCGGCGGCGTTCAAGGCGGCGCTGGAGCGGGGGTCTGGGGAGACGTACCAGCGCCCCTCGCCCACCGACAGCAACACCAGCACCTCCATCTCGCTCCCGCTGGAGCCCGCCGGCAGCGGCAAGCAGGCGCGGGCGGAAGGCAGGCAGCCGGGCGCCGCCGCGCCCGCCGCAGCCGCCGCCGCTGCGAAGCCCGCGGCGGCGGCCGCCACGACGGGCGGCGTGTCGTATGCCGGGTCTGTGGGCTCGTGCGCGGCGGCAGCGGCGCTGGTGGGCATGCCCAAGGTGCTGCTGGAGCGCCAGCTCATGGCGGCGCAGCACTCGCACCTTGTCTTTCAGGCGCTCGCCTCGTTCGGCAAGAGCGGCGAGAGGCTGCGGCAGTACATGGGCCAGGCGGCGGCGCAGGTGCGGCCGGCAGGCGGGCGGAAAACTGCGGTGCGGGCGGCTGGGTGGGGGCAGGCAGGCGGCCGGCGGCGCCGGTCTGTCCTGGTCTGCCGGCCAGCCTGGTGCCGCTGCCGACCTGTCCGCGGCACAGCCCAGCCAACCTGTTGCGCTGCACTGCCTGCTGCCTGCCGAGCCACCTCCCTGCCTGCCCCCCTCTGGCACCGCCCGCTGACCCGCCCTCCGCAACCCTCTTCCCACCCCCGCCTGCCTGCCGCCCGCAGAGCAGCGTGCACGGCCTCAAGGCGGCGGCCGCCTCGCTGCTGCTGTCGGCGGATGCGGGCATGGGCCCAGCCGGCGCCGTGCTGGGGATGGCCAAGGAGGCGCTGGATGCTGTGATGGCGATGCAGTAGCATCCTCGCTGTGTAGTAGGTGTACTGACATCCTGCTGCAGGCCCGCCCACCTCTCTGACCTGTCTCCGTCTTTTCCATGCGCCCGTCTGTCGCCCGCGCCCCACACGCTTGCTGCCATCTCGTTGTCTGAGTTGGGGCAGCGTGCGGGTCCCGTCCCGTCCCTCCTGTCGCCCTTGCACTCTCAAAGTTTCCTCCCCGCCCCACTGCAATCAAGCGTTATTTCTTGCTGCAGCTCAGCGATGTCTTCTTTTCCGCCTTTCCCTTCCTCCCGCGACTGCTGACAGCCGCAGTTTTTTGAACCCAGCTCTGTACCCAACCCAGCCAGGGTGCGCTCAGGGCCGCCTCGCAGCATTTGCAGCGTCAATGCTGATACCTCCTGTCCCTGCCTCCTTATTGCTCCCCTCCCTAGCTAGCTCTTGAGAGTAGGAGCCGCCCGGCGCTCCTCACACATGCTGCCCTACCCTATCCTTCTTGCCCTGGTCGCCCATCCTGTGACCTCGCTTTCATCGCTTCAACAACTGACACTTTGCTCGCGGCCTAGTCGCCGGCCTGAGCAACAAAGCCCCCCTCTCTATCCTGAGCCCTGCCCGGCATTCTTGGGCTGGGGCCACGGCGCACCGTGTGCGCCTGAATAAACGCAACCCCGCTCGGCCCTAGCGCAATGTTCACTGCTAGCCATCAAACGACACTTGCCAAGACCCCATGTACCTTCGTAACCACAGCAAAGATGGCGGCGCTGATCGCAGCCTGCTCCTGCCTGCCCTGTACAGTCTGTACCAGTCTCTGGCTGTCACACAGTGGCATGTGTCATGGCATGGCATCAATAGAATCCGCAGAGCCGCAGGATTTGTCGGTTGCGGCTAATGGGGCAGCACAGGGCTTGCGCGAGCGGTTGGGTTTGAATTTGAGGGTGAGATCAAACTGCAGGCACACGCAGCTGTGCCACAGCCACGCGCACAGCATGAGCAAAACAAATAGGGCGCATGCAGGGAACAGCCACATCGCAAGCTGGTTTGATGCCAGCTGGTTGAAGCCCACCAGCGTGGCCGCGGCGGCAAAAGAAAGAATGGAGGCCAGCATGAAGCTAAGGGACCAGGCCAGGCTGTCGCGCATGCAGAGGAAGATGTGGCGCTGCCAGCCGGCCAGCTTGGCGATGTGCAGGAAGTAGTGCTGGGGATTCTGTTCCAGCTCCTCCTGGATCGCAGTCAACTGCGACTTGCGCAGTGCCACCAGCATCGGCGTCATGCCCACGATGATGATGGCCGCCAGCGCCGAAAACAGTGCCATGGCATTGAGGATGAGGAAGGTGGTGACCAGCTGCTGGTCCAAAAAGGATGTGAAGGCGACGCCTTCCAGGCTGGTCTGGTTCAGGCTGATCACAAAGTAGGTGCCGATGGCGACGCTAGCCAGCAGCGCAGAGATGAGGCCGACATTGTCCAGCGCCGCCTGTGCGGCCATCGTGCTCTGCTCGTAGTCGGGCACGGTCGCCTTAGGCGCCGCCAGCTGCACCTCCTGCCTGATGAGCAGCAGGGATTTAACAGTGCGCGGCTCACCCCAGATTCCACAGCCCCATTTCCCATTGACAATCGGATTGCCCTTGGCGGGGAACAGGTCTATTTGACGGGTGAACGCCATCGCCGTCGCAACATCGTCCGCCACAGCCATGCTGTCGTCACGACAATGGCGTTCATTTCGCTGCCATCGAATGGCCACCCCGCGACCCTTGCCGCCGCATGCCAGGGCTGTGCCATTGGTGTCCAGGGAGAGATGTAGGTCCACCAGGAGCACCGAGTTGACCAAATGCTCGCTGCGCAGTTTCCCTTTCGCTCGCTGCAAGTCCACCAGCACTAAGCGCACAGCTTCGAGTCGCCAGCTGCAGCTGCCTGGGCCCGCATCCGCTTGCTGGGGCACAAACTTGCCAAACACGGTCTCAATCGATCCTTGAATCAGTTCCACATCGAGATTCTCGTCTGCAGGGAGGGCCCCAGATGCGGATCCATGGACATGCGGTGTTGATGTCAGCATCAGGTGGGTTCACAAGCCAGAAGCTGCCCGCAGCAGCGAGCGGGAACGCGACGGCAGGCGGCTGCCAATGCGGGCGATTCCATGCAGCAACTGGCTGCACTGCACCGCTGCAGGCAGTTCACCGTGATCGTTTGTGGTGGGCTGCTCCACATAAACCAACAACTTGTTTCTCTCGGATGGGAACATCAGCTGGGCCTGCTCGCCGTCATCGAACAGGCAGCGAGCCTCCTCCTGGGACACCTTGGTGTAAAACTCGTTCAGTTTATGGTTAGATATTGGCATCTTCGCTTGGTAAACGTCCAAGTCGACCTTCACGTCCAACAATCGATAAAGCCCGGAAGCGTCCTGCCGCACCATGCACATCTGCCTAAAGCCATCGTGGCTCTTCGGCGCCAAACGGGGAATGCAACAGGGCTAGGCGGAGTCAGGGCCACATGTTGCCCGCTGATGTGGCACCTCCCCCGATTCGTCTGGCTCATCAGGCACGCTCTCTCCCGCGATCCCTCCCTTTCCTTCGCCTTTCAGAGTCTCTAAGGCTTCTATTTCTCCCCTCCCGCACCCCGCAGCTGCCGCAAATTTAAAATTATGAACCAACCTGTCATCCTTTATGCCTTAGAACGGCGCCAAAACGGCGCCAAGAATGTGTTTCTCACTAAGTCAGATGTAGAGGGCATCATCCGGATCAAGCAGGGCGACCAGCAGGCGCCCTCAGGCCGGCGGCGGCGGGGTGCGGGAGGGGGGGCGGCAGTGCAGGGCGGCACCAAGAACTACAGCAAGAAGGTGCTGCAGTTCTTCCAGGTGCTGAAGGGCGCTGGCGGTCAGGACATCCTGTGCCGCTGCGTCAAGCGCAGCGGAGAGTGGCGGTGGTGCCCCGTGGTGCCGCTCGAGGAGCTGCCCCGAGTGATCAAGGAGCACCACGAGCGGGCGACTGGCTTCAGCGGTGTGGGCGGCACTGTGGCTGTATAACCGGTAAGGGTGGCAATTGCAAGAACCATTGAAAAAGTGTGCCTTGTACGCTTTGCCGTCTCCGCTGGAAGGTGCTGCCGCCTGTGGCGGCTTCATATTTCCTGTTCATTTCTGTTGTTCGGTCTCTCTGTTCGTGTTGGTTGGCTTGTAAGAGTTGTATTTCTGACGCTAGAGAGGTGAGATGACAGCGGGAGCGTTGAAGCGTGCATGCCATCACGTGTGCAAGCAGCCCCGCTCCGCCCCGCTCAACCCTCAAACAGGGCTATATGGGGTCAGTTCACGTATGGGAGGGGAGCGCCGCGCGGGCTGCCAGGAGGGAGCGGGGGCGGGGGTTGCCCAATCGGGAGGGTGCCACATCAGGGGGCAACACATGCATGTGTGTGCCGCCAGGCGGCGGAGTGTGCTGACAGCAGGTCCCGCCCATGCTGTCACCTTGTGCAGGCACTGGCGACGGGAGTGGCATCGAAACCAACACAGCTTCAGTGCCAGCCCCCGACTCGCCGCCAGAGCCGCCGGCCCCCGATTCGCCTCTGGAGCCGCCTGCGCCTGACTCACCTTTCGAGCCGCCTGCGCCTGACGCTCCTCTGGAGCCGCCTGCGCCTGACGCACCTCTGGAGCCGCCTACGCCCTTCACGCCACCAGAGCCCTACATTCCGCCGCTGCCGCCCGAGCCGTACACTCCTCCCGCGCCAGTCGAGCCCGATGCGCCGCCTGCGCCAGTCGAGCCCTACATTCCGGCGCCGGTCGAGCCATACATACCCGCACCGGTCGAGCCTTACATCCCTGCGCCGGTCGAGCCATACATACCCGCACCGGTCGAGCCTTACATTCCTGCGCCGGTCGAGCCTTACGTGCCTGCGCCGGTCGAGCCTTACGTGCCTGCGCCGGTCGAGCCTTACGTGCCTGCGCCGGTCGAGCCTTATGTGCCTGCACCGGTCGAACCTTATGTGCCAGCCCCCGTGGAGCCTGACGTGCCGGCACCGGTCGAGCCTTATGGCCCGCCGGCACCCGACGCGCCAGTCCCTGGGACGCCGTACGGCCCTCCAGCGCCCGACACACAAGATCCCGGGACGCCGCTCGGCTCGCCGGCACCCGATGCGCCTGTGCCAGGCACCCCCCTGGGCCCGCCGGCACCGTTAGGAGAGCCGTCGCCACCGCCGCCGCCCACCGATGTGCCAGAGCCTCCCACGGAACAGTCGCCGCCGCCGCCGCCAGATGCGGTTCCTGCCCCCGATGCGCCCAAGCCAGGCAAGCACCGCACGCGCAGCGTCTTCAGCCCTCCTGCGCATGCCTGGCCGACACGGCGCCCCATGCATGCCGTGCCGTGCTCCCACCCTCCACCACCTCTCCACGCTCACCCAGCTCCTGCCTGCCTCCTGCGCACCCCCACCTCCGTGCCCCCACCCCCGCTGCTGCGCTGCAGTGCCCAACTACCGCGTGGGAGGCAGCGGAGGCTTCTATTTCATCGACAACGACAACAACCTGTTCCTGTTCCACAACGACGAAGTCGTGGGGCCCGCCCCGCTGGCCGGCCTGTATGAACTGGAGAACGGCGGCGGCGCGCCGTCGCCGCCGCCCGCGCGCCGCCTGCTGTCCCTGCTGATCGCCTGGTCCGGCGGCCAGCAGAGCCAGGCGCGGCAGCGGCGGCGCAGGCTGCAGCAGGAAGAGGACAGCCTGACGATCGTCAGCACGGACACGGATGGGGCGGTGGTGTGGATCGTGCTGGGCAACGGGTGAGGCTGCTGGGCGCTGAGCTCTAGCCGCCGCCCCGGGCCGCCACGCGCCTGCGCCTCGCCCACCGCTTCTGCGCTTTGCCACGCCCCACGCTCACGTCCCATGCCGTGTGCTGCCGCCTGGCCTGCGTTGCAGGAATGTGTACTCCTATCCCGTGGCTGACCCCAATGCCGGCTGGCAGGCGCGGGAGGCTGCCAGCCCCGCCAGCTTTGTCAGCATCGCCAGCAACGGTGCGCCCCGACCCTCTCTGCTGCCTCTGGCCGGCCAGTCTTGGCTGGCAGCGGCTACTTGCCTGCCATGTGGCACAAGCTCTGCCCTGCATTCCGTGGCTGCTGCCCGATGCCCGAACCCGCACGCTGATGAGTACTGTGCCCACCGTCTGCAGGCGAGGTCTTCTTGATCGACCAGTCGGGCACCACTCTCATCTGGTACCAGGATGCCTCCGCCACCAACACGCCCAAGAGGTGCGTGCCGCTCCCGCTGCTGGAGCGGCCGCGCTGGATGGGGGGCCTGCGTGTGCAACTGCTGATAGTGGGGTGCCTGGCTAGGGGCCAGGCATTTGGGTCGTTGGTGCCAGTGCCATACACCCTAGGAGCGTTCCATGCCGACCCTCCCTGCCTTCCCACCCCTGCTTGCGCGGCGCAGGTGGGCGCTGCCAGGCGGCACCTGCGTGGATGTCTCTGAGAGCTCCGACAGCTCCCTCATTTCGGCGGTGTGCGGCGGCAACCTGTATGCCGTGAGCACCGCAGGTGCGCCCAGCTGCTGGCTGCCTGGCTTGGCCATGTGTGCATTGGAAAGAAACACGCAGTGCGGGTGTGCCACTGCTGATGCTGGCTGCATTCTCTCTGCCTTTCTGCCAGAATTGGCCACAGGCTGGGCCCTGCCTGCCACCCCGCGGCCCGCCTCACTGCTCCCCGCTGGCGGTGAATTGCTTGCAGCCGGAGGCTTCACGATGCTCCTCCCCTCGGTCTGCTCCGCGGCGTTTGACGATGCGGGCTTCCTGTGGGTGTCGCGCCTCTCGGTGAGGGGGGAGCAGTCGGCGAATGCCAGCCACCACCCGGGGCGCTCCCGACGCCCCTGGCCGACATGGGCTGTTGAGCAGTTGCCGCATGAAATTGTTTGTTGTGTGAATTCAACCCAGGATCACCCAAGGCAGCACACTCAACTCTCTGCTTGCCTGCCTGCCTTCCTGCCTGCCTGCGTGGTGCAGGACTCGGGCTGCCAGGGCATCAGCTTCGTCCGCCCTGGCCAGCTGGTCGCACACCTGCAGCAGGTCGGCAGCGGCAACCCGCTGGGTGGCGTGCCATCCTCCAAAGCCAGGTGGGGAGGGGCACCCTGGCACTGAGGTCCCGGGCTGCGTCACGCCGCTGTCCTGCGCCCTTTCCGACCGGCCAGCCGCATAGTGGCCTTGCCGGCCGGCACGCTTGCCTGTGCTCCTGGGGGACTGCCGAGCCCTTGGTGTGCTGCATACCACAGCGTGCCACTGCCTGGCTGGCTTGCCTACGTCTCCCTGCTCCTTGTGCCGCCCCGGTCCCATGATGCAGCAACAACAGCTGCGACCTAATTGAGGCCGGTGCTGTGACTGGCACTCGGGCCAAGGTGTACTGCTGGAAGCGCGCCGAATCCCAGCTGCAGAGTGAGTTCCGCTGTGGTACCGCCTCGTTGGCCCCGCATGACCGTGCATGTAGTGCATGAATGCCCGCCTCGGTCATGCGTGTGCTCCGCTTCTCCATGCCTGCTGCTGAATGCATGCACCCTGCGGCCCCCGGTTGTCGCAGCGTTGACACTCGACACGGCTGAGCCAGCGGAGCCAGCGGAGCCACCGTGAGTGTAGCACCTGGAGCGGCTCCCGCCCTGCGCGCCCGCACACCACAACACCCACCTACATGCCTGTGCCGTGCCCATGTTGCCACATGTTCCAAATGCATGATCAAGGTTTGCTGGTGGCCCCTCTTCCTGCAGGCCACCGCATCCTCTGCGGCCGCCCCTGCCGCCGACTGGAGGGGCAAAGATAGCCCCACCTCCTCCTGACGAGTCGCCACCCCCGCCCCCACCTCCCCTAGACTCCCGGTTCCCGCCGCCGCCACCATCGCCGCCACCCTCTCCTCCGCGCCCACCCCTCGGAGATGTGAAGATTGCGCCACCTCCTCCTGACTCACCTCCCCCACCCTCACCGCCACCGCCAAGCCCACTTCCTCCCTCTCCTTTGCCTCCCTTGCCGCCGCCACCCAGCCCGCCTCCGCCCAGCCCACTGCCTCCCTCCCCTTCACCACCCTCTCCACAACC
>NW_005435071.1:126345-137613 GCF_000147415.1 Chlorella variabilis | reverse complement strand
ACCGCCGCCGAGCCCACCTCCTCCCTCACCACCACCGCCGTCTCCACCACCACCCAGCCCGCCTCCTCCCTCTCCACCACCGCCGTCTCCACCTCCTCCCTCTCCACCTCCTCCAAGCCCGCCTCCACCCAGCCCGCCACCGCCTTCTCCACCACCACCCAGCCTTCCGCCACCCTCTCCAGTGGAGGCCCCCATGCCGGAAGCTTACCAACTGGTCAACATGAAGGTCACAGGTGAGCTGCTGGGTGGCTCACACCTACCTTTGCGAACATTCTAGCAGTTGCGCACTGATTGAGTGGTCTTGGTGCCACTGGCTGTGCCAGCACGCTGCGCATTATCCTGCTCGCGGTTGCATTTCCAAGGCGGAGTCATCTTCGCCTCGCTGACCTGGCACTCTTGCCCCATGCAGGCGCCACGCCAGAGGACTTTGAGGAGCTCTACTTGAATGCATTCAAGACGGTGGGGCTGGCCGTCTCACATTCGCTGCGCTACGCCAGCCTGATGCCTTGGCAAGCGCATCGTGGCATACGGCTGCTGCCGCAAGCACTCCTGCAGGCTGTATCTCTGCCGTGCCCCTCCATGGCTGTGTGCATTGCCCCTGCAGCTCATGAGCGAAATCACCGTCACGCGCGCCAGCTGGATCCTGGTCTATCCATCCATCATTCCAGATTGGACCCCAAATTGGGAGGGTGAGCCGGAGCCCATTCAGCTCGTGATCAACGTCCACGCTCTGGCAGAGGCGCACGAAGACATCGGGGTCTCTGTGCAGGCCGCTGCGGGTGGGAGCGGCGCGCCAGACAGCATGCTGGCGGCATCGCTGTCCGGGCTCAACCCCTCCGCAGGCCAACTCGCGCTTGTGGTCGGCTCAGGTGCGCTGGCTGGCTGGGCAGTGCTGGGCGCAAGCTTGGGAGGCACACGCTTGCAGGCATGCGGCCGACCGGGTTCCTGGTGCGGGCAAGGGGGATTGCAATTGGGTGTCCACACTGGCTGAGCTGCCTTGCCCTACCACCTGTGCAGTCAACTTTGGCGACGAGGCACCCGTTCCGGCCCCCGCTCCTGCCCCCGAGGAGGCCCCCATGCCGGAAGCTTACCAGCTGGTCAACATGAAGGTTGCTGGTGGCACAAGTGAGCTGCTGGGGTGGCTTGCTGGCCGGGGGCAGTGCACCAGCAACACATTGATGCTATGTGTTGCGAGCTGTGGACCCAGCCTGCACTGTCAGCTGGCCCCAAACGCTGTGCACCTCCACTCCAGTTCTGACCTGGCGTGCTTTCCTCCTGCAGCCGGTGAGCCCGAGGACTTCCTCTTCCGATATGGGGACCAGCTCAAGACGGTGCGGCGCCTTCCCTGTACCACCTGGCATGCTTGGGTGGCACTTTCGGCATGCCAGTGCAGAACTGGCCATCCGACCTCCCCAGCAAGCTGTGTACATTCCCCTTTCTCCCTGCTTCAGATCCTGAGCAACCTCGCAGGCATACCCGTCGGCTGGATAGTGCTGGAGGCCGGCATTGGGGCTCAGTCAGTGACGACACCCAACGGGGAGTTTTACCCCATAGTGGTGGTTGTTCAGATGCACGCCCCCGCAGACCAACATGCCAGCATCAGGTCCAGCGTGCAGGTCGCCGCGGGCGTTGGCTTCAGCCCTGGCAGCTACGGAAGCCCCGGCGGGGATCTGGCCGCATCCCTGCGCGGAATGACTCTGCCGGAACCTGAGACCAGCCAGGTCGACCTTGTGATCGGCTCAGGTGCGTGGACCGGGCTGTGCGATGTGTACTGCAGCGTGCGCACAGTGCGGTTGTTGAAGGCACCGCGCAAACGCTTGCAGCCAGCCGGCAGGCTGGCTGCCTTGGCGTGGAGCTTTTGCTACTGGGCAGTGTGCAAGGCCGCCTGAAGCTGGCTCTCCTCACATTCTGAGCATCCTCGCATCGCGCTGCCCCTCCCCGCTCTGCTGCAGTCAACTTTGGCGCTGCAGCGCCCACCCCCGCCCCCGAGCCAGGCGTCGCCTGCGTGTGGGATTTCCGGCAGTTCGGCATCACGGCTGGCTCCTACATCAACACGGCGGGCACCGGCTGCCCCACGCCCACCCCCACCAACCTCAGGCTGCAGAACCCGGCCTTCACGGGCGGCTGCGCCACAAGCAGCCCCGTCGTTCCGGAAGTCAAGATGAACACCAACGGCTTCATGCTGTCGCCCTTTGGGGTGTGCCCAGAGGAGACGTACTATGTCAACCACCAGGCGCCTTCCATCATGGAGCTGGTGGCCACCGGCAACGCCGCCGTCATCCGCTCGCTGGTGATCGCCGACTACTTTGCAGACCCGCCCTTCACCCTGCGCTTTGCGGGCCCCGGCGGCCTCCAGATCGACGTCACGGTGGACAGCGACATCCCCGACGGCACCCACCTCAACCTGCCCCAGCCGCTCGAGCTGCCCGCCGAGGCCACCGGCTACAGCATGGAGTTTGCATATGCGGCGGGATTCCAGCAGGGCTCGTATGTGTTCATCAGCTTCCTGCACGAGGCAGCCGGCCCGCCGCCCTCGCCGCTGCCGCCCAGCCCGCCTCCTCCCTCTCCACCACCGCCCAGCCCGCCGCCGCCCTCGCCCAGCATAGCCACCTATCTGCAGGGTGGCCTGGGTCTTCAAGGTGGGGAGAGTGCCGCAGTGTTTTATGGCATCCACACATTGAGCAGCACAGACAGCTTCTTTGGGGTGGGGGGTGTATGCATGCTGCCTGAACGCTTCCACTCTGTGCTACACGTTGCAGGCAATGAACTCCCGCCAGGCTGGCAGGAGAGTGTCAGCCAGGTGAGATTTAGCGCTGCCAAAGCCAGTGCCCATGCCTGGGCTGGGCTGCTGCGATCGTGCCTGGCTGTCTGGCCGTACCCTGCTTCTTCTCTCGCACCTGCCCCGCGGCTGACCCCTCTGTGCGGCCTGTTCTTATCGCTCAACTGCAGGTCCTGTGCGGGGTCGCGGGCTATGTGCCCTGCAACATCGTGGTCAACGGCGGCTCCGGCAACGGCGGCTCCGGCAACGAACGCCGCCGCTCGCTGCAGCAGCTGGCGGCGCTGGCGCCTGCCACGCGCGCGCTGCTCCAGGAGGGCGTCACCAACGTCGAGTTCAAGATATATGCGCCAGAGGACCAGTTTCCAACCATCCAGGCCAACATAGAGGCCGCTGTCGCCAACGGGCAGCTGTCATCTCTGCTGGAGGCTGAGGGGCTCACGCTGGTGCCTGGATCAGGTATGGCGCAGACCCCCTTTGCTCAAGCGGTGTTGCATATGCTGACAGGCGCCGATTTGCATGCCCCTGACCTACTTCTTATGTCTCCAAGCTTGCAGCCTGACCTGCCCTCCCACCACATGTTGCTGTGCAGTGATGTTTGGGGACCCATTCTTCCATCCACCCCCACCGCCACCTTCGCCTGTGGTCGAAGGCACCTATCTGCAGGGTGGCCTGGGTCTTGAAGGTGGGCAACCAGCACGGGCAAACCGTGTAGTCCACCAAACACAGGATCCTGGGGTATGTCAGTGTGTAGGCATTGCATGATGCGCTGAGAGCTCCCTTCTTTGTGTTGCGCTCTGCTGCAGGCAACCCTGGACAGGGCTGGCAGGGGAATGTCACCGAGGTGCGTGCTAGCGCTGCTTCATTCCAGTCCCATCGTGGCTGCTCTGCCACGTGCCCACACTGGTGCTTCCCATCCCGGCTCCGCCACGTGTCAACCGCTGTGGCCAGCTGCTGAACCATGCTGCCTGTCCTTGGTGCTCACCTGCAGGTCCTCTGCGGCATCGCCGGCCACATCCCATGCCGCATCGTCATCAACGGCGGCTCCGGCAACGGCCGCCGCCGCTCGCTGCTCCAGTGGGCGACGCAGGCGGTTGCCGGGCGCGCGCTGCTCCAGGAGGGCGTCACCAACGTCGAGTTCAAGATCTATGCGCCAGCGGCGCTGTTCCCGACCATCCGGGGCAACATTGAGGCCGCCGTCGCCAGCGGGGAGCTGGCGCAGCTGCTGGCGGCCCGGGGTCTCGCGCTCGTTCCTGGATCAGGTGCGCCCCTGCTTCTGCACCGCGTATGCAATAGCCTGCTGCGCTGGTGTGCAAGCCCGCAAGTTGCCGTGCACGTGTGGGGAAGCTCGGAAGCTTGCGGTCTCATTCACGCGGGTTCTCCCCCTTGCTGTGCAGTTCTGTTTGGAGACCCGTTCTTCAGCCCGCCTCCGCCCAGCCCGCCGCCACCCAGCCCGCCGCCACCTTCGCCTCCCCCGCCGCCGCCCTCGCCACCGCCGCCGCCGCCCTCGCCTCCCCCGCCACCCTCGCCATTGCCGGAGGCTGTGAGGTGCGTGCGTGGCATCCCCTACCCCAAAAGTGGCCGCACCCCAGGGTCTAGTTTCACCACATTGCTGCCGCTGTCCCCCTTCGCCGCCCTTCTAGTCACCCCCCGTTCTTGCACCCCTTCCCGGCCTGCCTCCACGCCTCCACACTGCAGCCATGTTTTCAACAACACTGCAAGTGGCTGGTGCCCCACCACCACCACCAACATCAGCATGTCCAGCACAACGTGGAGGGCGCTGTCCTTCCAGAGCAGCCTCAACCCGCAGGCCGCCATCCGCACCATCACCATCCCGCTCCTCGCCAATGCAGCAGGCACCTACCAGGTCACAGTGATGCTGTACCGCCCACACCCAAACAACATCCCGAGCCCTGGCGACAGCCCTGATACCACCAAGGTTTTCAGCCTGGCGCTGCCAGCTGGCCCCAGCTGGCAGACCCTGGACATGTCCGCGCCGCAGTTCCAGCTGCTCCATGGCAAACGCTATGCGCTGGTGCTGACCGGCAACTCCGCGGGCGCGTCCACCTCGCCCACGTTCTTCAGCTGGGCCTCGTGCGCCAATGCCGTTGAGCCCACGGGCGTGCAGTTTGAGTATTACTCATTCTCGCAGTCTAACAACAGCGGCTCCACCTGGTGAGTCTTGACACCCTCACATCCTTTTCAGGCCCAGCGCTAGCTTGCAAGTGCGACGTGCGCCCTGGCCCAGCAGGCTGCCTTTGCGATGAAATGGACGTTCTCCTTCCCTCCAGGTCCACATCGCCCGTCCTCAACGCCATCTCGCTGACCACCTACCCCATCCCCAACGGCGGCGGCAACAGCGGGCGCCGCCTGCTGGCCGCAGAGGGCACAGACGCAGGTTCCATGCATCAGCCAGGCGCGATGC
This sequence comes from Chlorella variabilis, assembly GCF_000147415.1. Classification (NCBI taxonomy): domain Eukaryota; kingdom Viridiplantae; phylum Chlorophyta; class Trebouxiophyceae; order Chlorellales; family Chlorellaceae; genus Chlorella; species Chlorella variabilis. The sequence goes on along the minus strand of NW_005435071.1, from coordinate 132,412 downwards.
AGCAGCCAGCAGCGATACAGCAGCCAGCTCTGCGGCAGCCGGCGGCGCTGGCGCCAGTACCACCGCCGCCGCCGCCGCGGCCGCCTCGACGCCTGGCCCGCGGCGAGCTCAACGCCCTCATGCACGACGCCTTCAGGGCCGAGCACCAGCAGGCCCGGCGGCGCCGCGCGCTGCAGCAGGCCGCGGACGCGCCCAACAGCACCGGGGCGCTGCCGCCGCCGCTGCCGGGCACCACGCCGCCGCCGCCCGCCCCCGTGGCCCCGATCCTCGACTTTGCCTCCCTGTCCACCGTGGACGGTACCGGCGGCAGTATCTACGTTGTCACCACCACCGGCGTGGAGCTGAACAAGAGCGCCGCGGTGGTGAATGTGCTGCCTGCTGACCTGGCAGCACAGGTGGAGGGCATCGTGGGGCAGCTCAAGCAGGCCCTCACCTTCCAGACCTCCTCCACCAACATGGACGGCCTGTGGAACACGCTGTTCTGGATCGCGGTGGGGCTGGCGGGCACGCTGGCCGCGCACGCCGCCATCCGCGCGCTGATCATCTGGCGCAAGTGGCGCATGCGCATGTTCTTCGAGGTGCGGCTCCTGCTGTGTGTGTGTGGTGCTAGATGTCAGCAGCCTCTGAGAGTCCTTGACTTGTGGGCTGAGCCTCTCCATCGCTGTGCCTTGCTGCTGCAGTGGCCCCGGCCGGAGCTCTGGTTCATGTGGTGTGTGCTTCCCATCATCGCGGCCCAGGCAGCAAGTGAGTGCCATGCCGCCAGCAAATCATTGGTGCACCTGCATACTGCGGCGCTGTGTTGCGCATCCCGCGTGATGCTTGCTGCCAATGGCCTCACACCTTGTTTCTCCCGTGCCGTGCAGTGTTTGTGGTCGGCGACAGCAGCGCCGAGGTGGCAGTGGGTGTCATGTTTGGCATTGTGCTGCCCATGGCGCTTGTGGCCCTGTCCCTCTTTGTGGTCATCAAGCACCTGACCCTGGTGGTGAGCACGGCGGTACCCTCCTGATCGGATGCTGCTAAACTCATTCATGCCTCAAACTGCCCAGGACAAGATCCGCCCTTACCTCGCCCCCCGCCACCTGTTGCTGAGTCGCCGAGCTGGCTGCTGCCCCGCCCCGCCTGGCTGCAGCTGGGCATGCGCCGCGCCGCCTACTTTGTGCCCGACGAGGATGCTGAGAGGTTCCGGCGCAAGAAGGTGCAGAAGCTGACGCGGTCCGACAGCGGCAGCACACACGCGGAGAACGGGTCGCTCAACCCCTCCACCCGCGGCGGCACCGCCTTTGGCAACCTACCCTCCACCTCCGGCCTCGCCCGCGCCTCGCTGGGAGCCTCCTCCGATGTCTCCCGCTCCTCCGCCGCCGGCTCTGGCACGGGCGCCGAGCTGCTGCGCCCAGCGCCGGGCAGCGCCGACCCGACGCCGCCGCGCAGGCCGCTGGGCAAGCGCGTCAAGAAGTGGGTGATCCGCTACATTGTCAAGCCCGTCTTTGGCTTCGACCCCTCGCTCCAGGGCGAGTGGGTGCCGCCGCACGGCTACGATGTCAGGTGCGCATGGGCCGTGTTTCACACCTTTGGGTGTTTTTTGCCCACGGCACTGTGTCGTGCATGGCAGATGTGGTGCTCACCTGCTCGCCTGCTCCTGTTGCCCGCCTGCAGCTTTGTGGCGCGGTACGGCGTGCTGTTCGAGACGTCCCGCGGGCCAGAGGTGGAGTACAGGTGCGCCCAGCAGCAGTTCCTGTACCGCTCCTCTGCCCTCATGCGACACGTCCCGTGCAGCCCTCGAGCCCCGGTCGTGAGTGTTTCTTTCTTCCCTGCTGCAGGCCCGGCACGTTTGACTACGACCCCGCCACCGGCAAGTTTGACCGCGGCGAGATGGTTTCTCTGGCCAGCACCCGCCTGCTGAGGGCCAAGGAGGCGGCCCGGGTGAGTTGGAACAGCAGCTGCTGCTACTTGTGCAAGGCGCAGCCCTGGCAGGGCCTCCAGCGGGCATCCAAGCAGCAGCATGCGGGGACCTGCTGCCACATGCCGACCGCTCCCCTCTCATGCCTCGTGCCTCTTGCCCTGCCTCCTGTTGCAGACGCTGGGCGTCACCGTCCAGCTGCTGAAGCTGGTGCTGTTTGCCCAGCTGGCCTCCGTCTTTGGAAACAGCTCCAACATCAGCCCTCTGTGGCAGGTGCGCCGGCGGTGGCATGCTCCGGTTGTTGCTCATCGACTTGTGTGCATCCTGTGTGCGCCGGCTGCGCCTGCACTCACCCTCCCCGCCTGCCTGCCGCTCCTGCGCTGCAGGTGATCCCGCTGCTGGTGCTGATTGTGCTGTACTGGACCTACATGCGCCTGTTTGTGCCCATGGCTTCCTTCGTCGACATGGTCGGAGAGGTGCGTGTGGGGGGCCACACAGGGGGGACCTGACATGGCAGCCAGTGGTGTGCCACAATTACGCAACCAGCTGCATGCCCTCTGCGCCGGCCAGCGAGCCGTGCATGTGGTTGCCCTCTGGTGCTGAGCATGTGCATGCCCTGCTGCCCTGCAGATCGTCGGCTGCATCTGCGATGTGGGCACCTTTGTGTGCGGCATCATCGTGGCTGTGACTCCCGTCACAAGCTACCAGACCATGTGAGCTGCAGCCAGCTGCGTTGCGTCCCGCCGCGCCTGCTCCATGCGCCAGCACAGCCCGAAACCCAGTGGCTCACCCCCACTCCCCTGACCCCTGACCCCATGCTGCAGCAACGCCGTGGGCATCGCCATGCTGGGCTTCCAGACCGTGTCCATGCTGGTCACCCTGGTGCCGGGCGCCGTCAAGTTTGTGCTGCTGGCGGTGCGCTGGGTGTGGCGCAAGGCCTTCCCCGACCCCGCCGACAAGTTTGCCCGCGTGGTGGAGGAGGTGATGCGCAAGGATCCACACATCCTCTCCCGCAAGTTTGCCGACCGCTGGCTGCTCAAGTGAGTGCCCCGGTGGCTTCCGCTGCTGCTGCGTGTGTGCTGGCTGTGGGCGTGTGTTGCCACGCGCCAGCACCGCTGCTGAGCCGGGGTGCCACTGTCGCCATGCCTGCCCGCAGGGTGCACGGCCGCGGCCTCAACCAGCGCGCGCTGCAACAGTTCGAGAAGCAGCAGCAGCTGCTGCCGTTTGGCTTCAACATCAGGTGAGCGACGGCGGTGGGCTGGGCCGCAGCGTGTGCGCAGGCGCAGATGCCTTCCCTCGACCAGCGTGCAAGCCGGGAAAGCCTGTGGTTGTGACTTGTTGCCCCTACTGCCCTGTTCTGTGCAGGCCCGCCGGCCTGGTGCGCACCCTTGCCTTTGGCGGCGCCGGCAGCAACCGGCGGGAGGCCACGGCCGACGCGGCCGCGGCCGCCGTGGCCGAGGCGAGCGAGGCGGAGGAGGACAGCAGCACGCGGTCGCGCCTGCGCTCCGCCATGTCACTGGCTGCCGTGGCGGGCCGGTTCAAGATGACCCGCCAGGCGGCCCCCACCAAGGCTCGCAGCTCTCCGCTGCTTCCCGTGGCGAGCGCCGCCAGCCTGGCCAGCGCAGGCGGCAGCTGCCCGCCGACCCCCCGTCCCGCCAGCGTGGCGGGCAGCGCGCCGCCCGCCTCTGCCGCCGGCAGCATCCCGCCCACCCCCCGCGCCGGCAGCAGCGCGGCCACGCCACACTTTGGCAGCGTGGCGGGCAGCATGCCTCCCTCCCCCCGCTCCGCCCGAGGCTAGATGCCTCACCTACTATTGGGGATTAGTGCGGTTTTCCTGTTGCACCTGTTTTTTTGCATCCATTCATGGCAGCCCTGGCGGGCGACCCGACGCCCGCCGCCGCCACCAACACACGCTCACCCCTCCTGCTTTCACCATCAGCCTCTCTCGCAAACTCACGCTGAAACTCTCCTGCCTAAACCATCCAGCCCCCTTGCAATTCAACACCCTCCACTGCAATCCTGCTTGTCCCTGCTGCTCGCTCCTGCTCTTCTATTAATTCCTTTGCTCAAATGTGGAGAGATCCCACACTTTGACCCCGCCTCAGAGTGCCCTTTTCCTTTCTTGCTCCAAACTGTCTCTCCCCTGCACTGCTGCGGCCCTTCTTGTCATATCAGCAAGCTCACAGTTTTTCTTGGCTAGTGGCATGTAGCCCGCCAAACCTCGGGAAACAACATACCGATTGTAAACTGTCCCACAACAATGCAGTTTTACAGTACAGGCAAAGAGGAGTCGCGCCTGCCGCTTGGAGCAAACAGCGGCGCAGCGCGAGAAACAGGCGCGCCCGAGGCTGGAGACCACGCCGCACATTGTCAGCCCGTGGCATCAGACAAAAGCAGGGCATATAGCTTAGTATATATACCATCCATGGTAGTGTGGAAAAAGAAGGGAGCCTGCTGAGAAGGAAGGGTGCTGTGGACAAGAAGCTGTTGCAGTTCAGGAGGGGAGAGATGCGTCCGGTGCAGCTGAGACGGGGGTCCGCGCCCCGCCCCGCCCCGCCCCGCCCCGCGCTCACTCGCGCAGCTCCGCGCCGCGGTGGCCCCAGGTGGCCACAAACTGGGCGTACGCCCGCTTGTACCGCGCCCCCGCCTCGGTCTCCGCCGCGCGTATCGCGTTGAGCTCCGCCCAGGCCGCGCGCCGCGCCTCGTCCTCGGCACGCAGCGCCTCCTCCTCAGCAGACGCAGCCTTGGTGCCCACGTCGGGCAGCGGTTGCGGCGCCGACTGCGCCGCAGGCGGGGCGGGGCGGGGCGGGCAATCGCTTTGAGCGGCGAGGCGTGGTGCTAGCAACACACACCTTGCTCCGGCTGCTTGATGCAGCAGATGCCGGCCGGAGCGCAAGTCTGGCCGGCGTCGAGGCGCTGGCGCGCTCTCTTACCCCACAACACCAGGCCCGGTCCCCTGCCACCTGACCCCGCCCCACCCACCGAGCGGCTCAGCTGGGAGAACTTGAGGTTCTCTGGCACGCCCGTCTGCTCGGCGCCGCCGGACGACCTGCGCGGGTGCATGCGCCGGCGGGGTGGGCCTCGCGGGAGGGGGCAGGCGCCAGCTGGCCACAAAATCGTTCTGCCCTGCATGCCGGCCGCCGGCCGCCCCCGCCCGCATGCCGCCCAGGCCGAGGAGGGCGGTGTGCCCATGGCACACACCGCCGAGCTGCATGCAGCCCCGCGCACACCTGCCGTCAAACAGCGACGCAAAGCGCGCCTCGCGCTTCTCCACCTCTGCCCGCCGCGCCTTCTCCGCCGCCGCCGCCTCGGGGTCCTGCGGCGGCGCCACTACTTGCAGCAAATATGGCCCCTGCCGCAGAGCGCAGGCGCGGGCGGGGTAGGCAGGGGTGGGCGGGCAGGAGTGGGCGGGCGGGCGGGAGTGGGCGCGGTGGGCGGATGTGGCGCGAGTGGTGTGTGGGTGGTGGTGGCGTGGTGTGGGGCCACGTCGGATGATCCATGCGCCGACCACGGCAGCGGGTGGGCAGGTGCGCCAACAAGAGCGGCGGGTCCTGCAACCGCGGCGCTGCAGCGCCAGCTCCTGCCGCCGCCGCAGCTCCCTCCCTCACCTCCTTCTCAAGCTCATGCTCCTCCACCTGCACATCCGCCAGCCCATCCAGCGAGGCGGAAGGCAGGTTGAGCGTCTCTGGCGGCGCAGACGGCTGGTCGTAGAAGCTGGTCTGCAGGGCGGGGAGGGGAGGGAGGGCAGGGGGGAGAAGCAGAAGGCGCAGGGCGGTCACTGGTTGGCACAGCGGTGCGGCCCGGCAGCGGTGTGAGGTGGGAGTCCAGCCACTCAGCGACGCACCTTTTTGGCCAGGCGATCCAGGAACTCTTCGTCGGGGTCTGCAGGGCAGGCGAGGGAATGAGAGGTGGGCGGCGGGCGGGCAGGGCCTGCACCCAGGCGGTCGGCGGCGGCAGACAGGAGTCCGGTTCGAGCACCCTGCGCGCGGCCTGGACTCTGCGGCCGCTTGTCAGCTCTGTGCGGGCCCCCGTCCAGGGGCGCACACACACGGCGCAGCAGCGCAAGGGCTCCCAAAAGGGATGTGCCGCGCACCCCCCCCCCCCAACCCCCCCGTGGTCACCCTTTTTTTTGGGGTTGGGGGCCCGAAGGCCCACAACTTTGGGGCCGCC
>NW_005435071.1:116810-126295 GCF_000147415.1 Chlorella variabilis | reverse complement strand
GCCTTGCTTGGCGATCGACAGGCGCTGGCCATTGAACCAAGCACAAGGACTGGTGCGCATTGACTGATGCCACATCACCACAGTCGCCGCGACCATGTGCCATGGCGGCCATGTGCCGTCACGAATAAAAAAAAACCGACTGCCCGCAACCAGGATTCTTACACTAGTCAATGCCATTGAGTCTGGTCCCCCATACGTAGAAGCATGCAGTTTCCAGGCAAGCAGCGAACAGGCAGCTTGGTTCAGCTCTGTGCGACGCCGTCGGGCGAGCAGCCACATCATCACGCCCGCGACGCCCCCGAGGCCGCCATCGCGGCATGGCTGATGGAAGCGTCGGGGGTGCCGTGTGCCCAGGAGGCCACACCACGCACCGCGGCCTCCACCAAGTGCGGCGGCAGCAGCGTGCAGGCCGCGCGCAGGGCCGCCGCCATCCCGCGCTGGAACACGGCGCCCGCTAGCGCCGGCGGCACCACGCTGGTGAGCTCAGAGGCCACCACACCGTCCACCACGATGGCGCCTGCAGGTACAGGGCGGGGACATGGACAGTGGGCAAGCAAAGGGGACTCTGTGCAGATGCCGCATCCTTCCTCATCACCCACACACCACCTTGGGCACGCATCGTGCGCGTGCACTTGATAACTACATCCAGCTAGCCCGTGGACCCACCTGTGAGGGTGTGCGGCATGTACACGCCATCCTCCATGACCCGGTCAATGGCAGTCACGCGCGCCAGCAGTGGCCTGCCGCCGCCGCCGCCCGCCGCTGCCGCAGCTCCCGCCACCGGCACCAGGTCCCCCACCTCCAGCTGGGTGGGCAGCACATAGGGCCAGGAGGCGGGGCGGGACAGCGCGGCCCGGGCCGTGGCCGCCGCTGCCGCCTTCCAAGCAAACAGGTAGTGGCCGGGAGTTGCTGCAGCAGAAAAAATCGGATGGAGGGGGATGGGAAGCGTCAATGTCATATGTTTGAGGGTGGCTGGACACCATATGATGGTGTGGCAGGCGGCATGCCTGGCCCCCGTATGCGCCATGCATGCAGCGTGCTGGCTGTGTACCCTGCCTGCCTGCCCCCAGCCATGCAGGATCTCCCCTACCACCCTCGCATTCCCTACCAACACCCAGCCAAGCAGCCCCGCACACACGGCGCAGCAGCATCTCCCCGAGGCCCACCCGTGATGTTGAGGCCGGCGTCGGTGTGCACGCGCACGAAGGCGGCACGCTGGGCCGGGCGCCGCGAGCTGAACATGACAACTGGGCTGTAGCGCAGGCGGCCATCAGAGCCCACCGCCAGCACCTCCTCGCCCAGAGCCAGCGCCGCTAGCGGCTTGGCGGCGCCAGTGGATACCGTCACCGTGGCCGCGCCGGGGAAGCACGACGCCAGGCCCGCGCTCTGGCACAGGCACTCCACCTTTCCCGTCGTAGCGTCGCACTCCGTCTTCAGCACGCCTGTAAACAAGTGGCAATGGTCGGGGCCAGAGGTTACGGGTTTGGTGCGTTTTATGCGGCCCCGGCGGCAGGTGGCCGAGGGGCAGGAGAGCCGCCAATGGCAGACCATTTGGGGGCTTTGGCAGCGGCCCCACTGATGCCTGGGCTCGCAATTCCCCCATTTCGCTAGATTATGCTGCCTGTGGGACGTGAGCCAGCAGCAGCCCCTTCTCCCCCAGCACTTGCCGTCGCAGCTAACTTTACTACACTCCTTCTCCGCCGCGGCACAGTCAATGGCATGCAGCTTGCGCGCCGCCGCCGTGCTGACAAGCAGGCAGACCAAGATGGGGGCCAACCACCCCATCTGCCGCCGCATGTCGTCGAGAATGTGCTGCCTGAGTCTCCCACTCGCCGCTAGCAGCGATGCACAATGGTGAAATAACCATGCAAGCTGTGGAGGGCCCCGCCACGACAAGGCCCCTGCCCCCGTGGCAATTCAGGCTCCGCAGGACACCGATATCTTTGCACTGGTGCAGGATCAGAGGCGCCAAGGGCTCACAATTGCGCTGGGTACTGAGGATCCGCCGCGGCACTTGACGACGAGCGCACCTCAGCCAAAGCCTTCCCCGACAGCGCAAAGCATGAGCGCCCGTTCTCTGGGCCCCTCTCCCCCAGGAGCATCCCTAGGGTCGCATAGACGCGCCGCGGCGCTGCGCCCAGGCCCGGGCCGTCCCCAGCCCAGCACCGGCGCCAGTGGCGGCAGGCGGCGCGCACCTCTCGCTCACGCCGGCGGCGCGCCCACCTCACCCGCGGGGCCCGTGACGGATGCGGCGGTGCCCGAGGGCCACCAGGGCCTGCACGGCTTCCTGTATGGCGAGGGCGGCGCAGAGGCGCACGACGGCGGCATCGGCTACACGTTTCGGGAGGTGGGCGCAGCGCCGGGCTGGCGGCGGCAGGGCCTGCTGCAGGGCTGCCAGTGCCAGTGTGGGACCCGCCACCAGCGCCAGCGCCAAAGCTGCACGTTTGGGTCTCCCACGGCCGGTGTGGCCAGCGCCACACCACCCAGGCTGTTCCTCCCACAGCCGTCACACCCCCGAGACCCGACCCGTGCCCTGCATGCACCCCCACACACCACCCCGTCACACAAACCCTGGGCCTTGCACGACCTTGATTGCAGGGTGAGGACGACGGCTGCAGCCTGCTGGCCACCGCGGGGTACGTGGCGGCGCGGGAGGGCGAGAAGCCGGTGGGCGTGTATGCGCTCTATGACGACAAGCGCAACCTCCAGTACGTGGGCTACGCCCGGAACGTGGTGCTGGCGGTCAAGGTGAGGGCTGCGCGGCGGCTGCGCGAGTGTGTGCGTGTGAAGAGGGATGGGCGGTGTTGGCGGTGGTGGAGGTGCGTGGGCGGGGGCGTGGGCTCCCTGGCCCTCTGCCGAGCGCCCCGCCCCGCCGCTCGCGTGCGACAGAGCGAGAAGAGGCGAAGCGGTGCGGCCCCTGCCTCGCCCCCCTGCCCGCGCAGGCGCACCTGGCGCGCGTGGGGGAGGAGCGGTGCGCCTGGGTGCGCGTCATGGTGTTTGCCAACAAGGCGATGCAGTCGCGGGCGGCGCTGCAGCGCGAGGCAGACAACTGGCTGGCGGAGGCGGGCACGCTGCCGCCAGGTGGGCGGTCGTGTGGCGTGGCAGCAGGGAGTGCGGGGCGGGGCGGCAGGGCGGGGAGCGCGGCAGCGGTAGGGCGGCAGGGGCCTGTTGGAGGGCGGCCCGCACTGGGTGCTTGCGTGGCGCTGCCGCTTAGGCGCGGCCCTGGACGGGCGGTGCCGAGGCCGCCACCTGGCAAGCTGCCTGCATTCTCTCCAGCTCACCACCGCCGCCGCCTCGCCACCGCCCTCTCCCCCCAGCGCAGGCAACGGCGCCGAGGCGGAGCTGTGGGCGCAGGGCGTGGGCGCCAGCGGCGCCAGCGTGGATGTGTCGCTGATGAGCGCCGACGAGCTGGCGCAGTACGAGGAGCGCAAGCTGAAGCTGCGCAAGGTGGGGGCTGTGCTGTGTGCGTGTGTGTGTGTGTGTGTATGTGTGGCGGTTCTGTGGGCGCTGTGCTGTGCTGTGCTGTGCTGTGCTGTGCTGTGCTGTGCTGTGCTGTGTGTGTGTTGTGGCCTGCCTGCCTGCCTGCCTGCCTGCCTGCCTGCCTGCCTGCCTGCCTGCCTGCCTGCCTGCCTGCCTGCCTGCCTGCCTGCCTGCCTGCCTGCCTGCCTGCCTGCCTGCCTGCCTGCCTGCCTGCCTGCCTGCCTGCCTGCCCGCCCGCCTGCCTGCCTGCCTGCCTGCCTGCCCGCCTGCCTGCCCGCCTGCCTGCCCGCCTGCCTGCCCGCCTGCCTGCCTGCCTACACCACCACCACGCACACCACCACCACCACCACCACCCCACCTCCCTCCCTGCAGGCCATGGGAGAGAACCTGCACGACGATGTGGCGGGAGAGGCGGAGGACTCGCGCACCCGCCGCCTCAAGCTGATTGCGGCGGTGGAGGGCGACGACTGGTCCGAGGTGATCCAGGAGCAGTCGGCGGAGGCGGTGGTGAGCGGGGAGGTGCGGGCCTGGGGCGCGCGCGCGTGTGTGTGTGTGTGTGTGGCAGGTTGGGTGTGCACGTTTGTGTGTGTGTTGTGTGTGTGTGTGCGCGTGTTTCTGTGTGTGGGCAGCCCAGGGACGGGCGGGCACGTGCAGGGGGCAGATGGCGGCGGACGGTTCACCGTTACAAACGGGCTGCTCGTCACGCAACACCCCGCCTCTTCGGTGGCTCGCCTGCAGGTCGGCAGCGCGCGGCAGCAGGCACAGCAGGCGGGCGGTGAGGCCCTTGCGCCGCCCGCCGCGGCGCCGCCCATCGTCACCCCCTTTGCCCGCGCCTCGGTGCACCGGGCGGTGGGCAACAGCAGCGCGGCGGCGGGCGCCGGCGGCGAGGCGGGCCGGCCCCTGGAGATGACGGTTGAGGCGGTGGATGCCGCGCTGGACGATGTGCGGCCCTACCTGATTGCCGACGGCGGCAACGTGGATGTGGTGGCGGTGGAGGATGGCCGCGTCTTCCTACAGCTGCAGGTGCGGCGCGGTGGCGACGCTGCTGCTGTGCGACCATGTCTGTGTGTGTGTGTAGGCAGAGGGAGGGGCACTGGCAGGGGGCCTGTGTTCTAGCCTCAACTGCAGGGCTGCCCCACAGCCTCAGCCGCGACGGTTGCTGCTGCACACGCCGCCCAGCCTCCCTCCACCCCGCACCCACACCCACACGCACGCTGCCGCCGCCGGCGCCTACCTCCTCCTGCCGCAGGGCGCGTGCGGCACCTGCCCCTCCTCCACAGCAACCATGAAGATGGGCATCGAGCGCAGCCTCAAGGCGGCGTTTGGGAAGCAGCTGGTGGAGGTGCTGCAGGTGGGTGTGGGTGTGGGTGGGGCGTGCTTCTGGGCAAGTGGGGTGGCTGGTTGTGGTGGCTGGACGGCAGTGGGGGACGGGAGAATGGGAGAGTGGGTGGAGAGGTGCCGCAAGTGGTGCATGCGGGTGGCTGGCTGGGGTGGGCCTCGGCGGCTTGCGGGGCCCGCACGCCTACCACTTTGGCAGCCACCCAACGTCTCGCAAGCCCCTCCACACTGGCCCCACACACCAGGCTCCTTTCTCCCTGACCCGTGGCCCTTCCGCCCTGCCGCCTGGCCCGCTGCCTCCCCTCCCCTCCCCTCTCCCCTTCCCCCTGCCTCTGCAGGTGGGCGGCCAGGAGGACAACCGCGCCACCGCCGAGGGCGTGGACATGCACCTCAACATGCTGCGGGGCGCGGTGGGCGCGTACGGCGGCAGCGTGGAGGTGGTGGGCGTGGAGCAGGTGCGTGGGGCGGGCTGGTGGGCGGCGCAGGCCAGGGCTGGCCTGCCTTCCTGGCCGTGCCGTGGGCGGCTTGCGTGTGGGGCTGCTGCTGGAGCAGCCTCGGCCCTCCGCCCTGCCTTGCCCTCGGCCACCCCGCCGCCAACCCCTCCCCAGCCACCCCTCCCTCCCGGCTCCCCCGCCACTGCCACCCCCTGTCCACCACGCCCCGCCGCTCCCTGCCCGCGCCGCCGCAGGGCGTGTGCACGCTGCACTACAAGGGCCCAGAGGCCATTGGCTACGGCCTGCGGGCGGCGGTGCGGGACAAGTTCCCCGACCTGGTGGAAGTGTTGATGATGGACCCAGACACGGGGGAGCCCATCAAGTTCCAGGCCTGAGGGTGGGCGGGCTGATGCAGCTCCAGGCCCCTCGCAAGGCTGGAGGCTGATACCAGTTGCAGGAGTGGCTTGGGGTGAGCTGAGCTGGCGGCGGGGCAGCCTCCTTGTGAGGAGAGGCGACGCGAAGATGTAGTGGCGTTGCTGCTTGGTGTCATACTATCCCTGGCCTTGCTGGTTTTAAAAGGCGTAACCGGCTCAGCGCTGCTGGGGAGTCGCCTGCTCCACGCCGCAGCGGGCGTGGGCGGCACGCACGCGCAGGCGGAACGAGGAGCCCCCCCGCTAGATTCCTGTCAGCCTCACATGCTTTCCCTGTGATGAACCCTGTCGTGCACTGTGCAAGTCCCCAGCCGGGGCACAGCATGCGGCGGGGTCGGCAGGCCACCCTGCCAAGCGCCACGGGCAGTGCCGGCCAACAGGCCTTTAAGGCCAGGATGGCCGCTTGGTCCCCGCCCGCCTCCCACCGGCTTGCAGGCGCTGCATTTGCCGTTTGCGGAGGGTGGGAGTGCAGCAAGTGCAGCTGGGGCAGCCATGCATGACATGACAGGACTGTGGGCGGGAGCCCCTCCCGCCAAGGTTTCACTCAATGGCTGGGAAACCTTGCGTTGCATGCGTGAGCGTGATGGGAGTTGGGGGCAGGATGTGTGGGGCGGCAGGGGAGGCGAAGTTGCCCCGTCTGGCTCGGTGGGGGCAAGTAGCCGCCGCCCGCGGTAGGCGGGCTGGTTATGAGGTTTGTGGCTCACACCGCGTATCTAGAATGCCCTTGAGCATCTTCCACGCGCAGCCCGCCTGAACCAAGCGTCAAACAAGGAGCGCCCGTCCTTGGTGTCCACGTGGCGGCTTCGATGGACCCATGCCCAGCGCTCTCAGCGCCACCCAGCAAAAGCTTGGGTCCGCTTCCACATCTTGAATCTGTGACCGCATGCCACTGCAGTAGCGGCATGGCTCCGCACGGCGGACACCAGGCGCCTCTGCGCCTCTGTCTGCTGCTGGCGCTGCTGCTTGCAGGTGGGCAGCTCGGTCCATGCCGAATTGGGGGTCGGCAAGGCCGAACCGCGGGCAGCGTCCCTCCCACCCCTTCGCAATGTGCCACGCAAGGGGGCCGGCACGGCCTGGCGCCCCAGCAGCGCAGCAACATCGGCTGGATTATGACAACAACACAGCAGGGTGCCGGGGGCTTGCCGCTCCCCCACATGCCCAAACTTTGCACTTGCTCCTGCTGCTGCTGCAGCCGTCCCCTTGGTTAGAGCACAAGTCGCCCTTGAATCCGTAGATGGCACAGGTTGGGGCCGCCGCCGCCTGCAGGGGAAGGGTTGGCTTGCCGCCACCCACGGTGCCGCCGCTGACTTGCCCGCACCTCCCTCGGATGCCTGCAGTGGAGTCCTCGGACTCCCTCCTGGCCAGCAGCAGCAAAGTGGATAGTGGCGACAGCGAGGAAACATACGCCCTCTTAGGAGCAAGTGGGTGGCAAGCCTGCGCGCTGTGCATGGTGGCGCAGGGCGCAGGCGAGGCTGGCGGCCCCCCGAGCATGCATACACACACGACCGTGTGTGAGGGCGACCCCTCCCCGCTCCTGCAGGTTGGAAGAAGCAGCGCGTGTGCCGCGACTGGGGAGTGGGCCTGTGGGTCGAGCAGAACAGCGGCAACAAGGAGAAGACCAACACCGCCGAGTTCAACTACGAGGATGGCAAGGGCTTCACGCTGTTCTACCAGGGAGTGCAACTGGCTGAGCTGGCAGCCACCCCCGACTCTGGGGAGTACAAGTGGCCCATCCTGGGGGAGCGCAACCGCACCGCCTGCGCCTGCTGCGACCTGTGCCGCGCGCAGCCCAACGAGCAGGCGAGCGGGGCCGGGGCGGTGCGCTGCCCGCCGCCGGGGTGACGCGGCTGGCGCCCTGCTGCTGGGGGCGTGCGCGGTGCCACTGCAGCAGCAGCATGTTGTGTGGCGGCTGCGGGTGCTGTTGTGTGGCAGCATGTTGTGTGGCGGCTGCGCCTGCTGTTGTGTGGCAACGGGTGGTGGCTGCGGGTGCTGGCTGCGCATTTCGGTGGTGCGCATCAGGCACCTGCTGCTGCCGCCACGCCAGGCTGCATGTGTGTTTGGGGTGGATGGCACCGCCACTGGAGTGCTGTTGCTGCATGGCTGCCTGCTGCCGATGCTGCTGCACTGCCTCTGGTGCGCTCGTGGTTGTGTGTGCAAGCCGGGAACGTGTGCAGTCGCTGCCGCCATCTGGTGCTGCCACCTCTGGCGGGACGCTGCCGCAAGTAGTTGTGGCCTTCCGTGCTGCTGGCGCTGCTGCTGCCGCCGCACCCGGCTGCTGCCGCCCCACGCCACTGGCACACGTTCTGCTGGCTTGCAAAGCTGCCGGGGAAGCTGCCTCTGAAGCTGCCGCCCCTTGGCGGCTTCCCTGCCTGCTCCCCATGCAGTCTTGCATGACGAGCAACAAGTGCAAGGCTTGGAGCTTCCGAAGCAAGGATGGCGCCTGCCGCCTGTTCACCAACAGCCCCTTCAACAGCAAAAACGCTGTAGCCATTCAGAAGAACAGTGATGAGGATAAAGTGTGGCAGTCGGGCACGGGTGCGTTGCCGTTGATGTTGCTGGCAGGCATGCAGGGCGGCCGGCCTACGCACAAGGGGGGGGAAGGGGGCGTCCCCGCCAGTGAGCCGCCGACGGCTGGCGGCTGCTTGCCCATGCTGGCTGATTGCATCATGCCAGCATGCGATACCCGCTGGCTGCGCTGCTGCTGTGGCCACCGCATGCTGTTTGGAGTTGCTTGCTGTGTGACGCCCTGCTCATCCTGGGCCCGCTGTGCTGCAGTGGATAAGCTCAAGGGCGGCTCCGATAATGGGGACTCGGAGGATGACGATGATGGGGCCGAGGTCCAGTACAAGAGCACGCTGGACTGCATGACCTACAGGTGGGCTGCTCCCCGACGCTCTGCCGGTACACATCTGATTGGCGCGCCCTCTGCCCGCGCAGCGACCTGGCGTGCCGTTGGGGCTGCGCTGCTGCCGCCGCAGTGATTCGTCCTGCTCTCATAGCTGCCCTTCCCCCTGCCCAATGTGTAGCCCACCGCCGCCCCGCCCGCCTTCGCCGCCTTCCCCGCCATCCCCCAAGCCACCCCCTCTGCCTCCACCTTCGCCGCCGTCCCCCAGGCCGCCCTCCCCAACACCGCCACAGCCGCCGTCTCCCAGACCGCCGCCGCCCACCCCTCCATCCCCGCGTCCTCCCTCGCCTTCACCACCCTTCCCTCCATCCCCAAAACCCTCTCCTCCTGCTCCCCTCCCGCCCCCTGCGAGGCCGCCCTCCCCCACCCCGCCCGCTCCCTCGCCTCCCGGCTGGGGCTGCACCTACACCCAGGGCTTTTGGAAGAACCACGAAAGCAGGTGGCCGGTGGCCTCCCTCACCCTGGGTGCCAAACCATACACCAAGTCTGAGCTGCTGAGTATACTGGGAAGATCTGTGCAGGTGAGAGGTTTGGTTTGTGCGATTTGGAGATGCGGTGTGCACGGCACACCTTGCCGCTGCCCTGCCTGCCAAGCTGGCGGCTGACTTGCTGCCGCCGGCGCCACCACCATCTTACGTACAGGGCAACGGCCTGGTTGCGCTGGCACACCAGCTGATTGCCGCCAAGCTCAACGTTGCCAACGGGTGCTCGGAGCCGCCTGACATTGACAGCGCCGACCAGCTGATCATTGACGACGTTGGCTCCAACAAGGTGCCTCCGATTGGATCCGGCTACCTATCCACCACCGCCACCACCACTCTGGTGGACAGCCTTGACGAGTTCAACAATGGCAGGCTGCCTGGCTTTCCTGCGCACTGTGATGACGAGGCCTTCCCA
>NW_005435071.1:87320-88423 GCF_000147415.1 Chlorella variabilis | reverse complement strand
TGTTCTCCATGAATCACCACACTCCACAGCATGCCCCTTTTTCAGCACACCATTCAAAGCTGGTGCCCGGTACGGCACACCCGCAGCTCCTTCTTTTTCCAGCTCACCTCTCCCGCTGCTGGCCAGCTCCACCTGTGACAGGCGGCCCCTCCCTTTCTCTGTGTGGCACAGCAGCACCGCTTTTCCCTGTGTGTTTGGGTACCAACTGCCATCCGCTTTTCCCAGACAGCCCTCAGTGCATACCCCGCCAGCTCCTGTTTTCCACTGGTACACTTCTTTGGTGATTGTAACTCACACGCTGTCCAGAGGCGCAGCACCTGGCCGCCGGGCACCTGGTGCGCATGCGCCGCCAGGTGCGGCAAGGGGTGGCGGTGTGCAGCGAGTGTGCTGGCCATCCCCCTGGAGTGAAGAGAGTATGGCACCCTGGGGACAGCAGGATCTGTGCGCTCGCAGCGAGCACACAGCTGTAAGCACGCTGTGGTGGACTTTCACCTGGCGCTTGTCATGTGTTGCCCCCTGATGTGGCACCCTCCCGATTGGGCAACCCCCGCCCCCGCTCGCTCCTGGCAGCCCGCGCGGCGCTCCCCTCCCATACGTGAACTGACCCCATAGAGCCATGTTTGAGGGTTGAGCGGGGCGGAGCGGGGCTGCTTGCACACGTGATGGCATGCACGCTTCAACGCTCCCGCTGTCATCTCACCTCTCTAGCGTCAGAAATACAACTCTTACAAGCCAACCAACACGAACAGAGAGACCGAACAACAGAAATGAACAGGAAATATGAAGCCGCCACAGGCGGCAGCACCTTTCAGCGGAGACGGCAAAGCGTACAAGGCACACTTCTTCAATGGTTCTTGCAATTGCCACCCTTACCGGTTATACAGCCACAGTGCCGCCCACACCGCGCACCATTCTTCTTGCAGCTGCAGTTCCGGGTGCAGGCGCCGCGGCAGCCGCAGCGCACGGCTGCCTTGCCGCCGCCGGGCTGCGCCGCCATCGCCACATTGAGAGACACCACAGGCACTCCTCGCTGCGCCGTGCCGCTGAAGGTCAGCTCGCTGGCCAGGCTGGGTGGCGCCTTAGATAGCCTGCTGGCCTGATGC
>NW_005435071.1:78171-85523 GCF_000147415.1 Chlorella variabilis | reverse complement strand
GTAGAGGAAGGGCACCTGGCCGTCAGCACCAGCTGCCAGCTCGGTGGGTGCGTTGTAGGCCAGCTGCAGGAAAGGCAGCAGAGCAGCAAAGGAGGACCAGGGGAGTGCGCGGCGTGAGGGAGGGAAGGAGGGATAGATGGAGAGGAGGGCAGCGCCACCTTGGCCGTGCCGCACCCCCCGTGCTTGCTGCGATGCATCCGGTTGCTGCCTGATGCAGAGCACTCTCCAGTTGGTCTGGCGGCATCATTGCACCCCTTGTATCACTCACATGTGTGTACAGCTTCTCCACACCGCTGAAGCCAGTCGCCCGCTCGTGGTGCTCCTTGATCACTCGGGGCAGCTCCTCGAGCGGCACCACGGGGCACCACCGCCACTCTCCGCTGCGCTTGACGCAGCGGCACAGGATGTCCTGACCGCCAGCGCCCTTCAGCACCTGGAAGAACTGCAGCACCTTCTTGCTGTAGTTCTTGGCGCCGCCCTGCACTGCCGCCCCCCCTCCCGCACCCCGCCGCCGCCGGCCTGAGGGCGCCTGCTGGTCGCCCTGCTTGATCCGGATGATGCCCTCTACATCTGACTTAGTGAGAAACACATTCTTGGCGCCGTTTTGGCGCCGTTCTAAGGCATAAAGGATGACAGGTTGGTTCATAATTTTAAATTTGCGGCAGCTGCGGGGTGCGGGAGGGGAGAAATAGAAGCCTTAGAGACTCTGAAAGGCGAAGGAAAGGGAGGGATCGCGGGAGAGAGCGTGCCTGATGAGCCAGACGAATCGGGGGAGGTGCCACATCAGCGGGCAACACATGCTGCGTCTGCTGCCGCCACCTCATCCCACCATGAAGTGTTGTTTTGCAGCCATCGCATCAGATCGACCGTTTGCAACCTCTACGAGCGCGAATCCAACCCCTTGAGCAGGGAGGCGCTTGGCCTCATGTCCCGCCTCACCTGCGCACTTCGCCAGCCCCTCCCGCGGCCCGCACCCTCGCCGCCGCCCATCAGGGCGTGCCCGGTCTTCGGACGAAGCAGCATGGCGTGGCGGCCGCTGGGCGCCGCCGCCGCCGCCGGCCGTGCGCAAGCCACTGTAGCCGAGTCCCTGCACCTCCTCTCCTTTCCTCCAGGCACCAGCGAGGTCAGCGCTCCTGCAGCAGCGGAGGCGCTCACGGGTGCAGGCCTGGCAGCGCTGCTGCCAAGCCCTGCCTCCTGCGCGGCTGGCCGGTGCCGCGTCTCGCATCGTGCGCCCGTGCTCACGCCGCTTGGCCGCCGGGCCCACCACCGCTGCCATCCCTGCTGCAGGAGGAGGTGGCGCAGCTGGTGGACGGCATGTGGTCGCTGCAGTATGTGGCGGCAGGCCCCATCTGTGGCGTCGCAGGGCCGCTCGCCCTCGCTGCCTTTCCGCCCAGTGGCGGCGCCGCGGCGGCAGCCTCGCCGCAGGCGCCGGCCCCCTACTCCCACGCCGTCCTCTTCCGCTACGCCAGCGCCGCCAGCCTGGAGCGGTTCGAGGCGCAGCTTCGGGTGCAGCTGGTGCTCGGGGGATCCGGCGCACCGCACGGCACAGGCGCGGCTGCTGCCGTGGCCACAGCCAGCGCCCGCTCCCCTCCCTGCCTGTCCCCTCTCCCTCGCTGCTCTTCCGCCGCGGTGCCTAGCCGCCCCACTGCCCGCGCCTGCCAGGCCTCTGTGCCCACGCCGCTGCCTCCCCGCCTGCACCCCAAGCCCCGCCATAGATCCCCCTCCCCTTCCCGTGCCCCCTGCCTGCTGTGCCTGCTGCCCCTGCCCTGATGTCCTTCCTTCGGGCGGGACAGTTGGACATACCGCTCCTCCTGCCCTGCCCTGCCCCGCCCTGCCCCCTGCAGCCATGTCCACCCTCAACTTCCTGGGCTGCGTGCCAAACGAGCTGGAGGCCATCTTCCGAAGGGGCGGCGAGTGGGAGGCGGGGCTGGAGCTGGTGGTGGCGCTGGGGGTGCAGGTGCGGGGTGGCTGGTGTGTGTGCCGCAGGGATGGTGGTGGCGGTGCAGGTGCGAGGTGGTGTGTGTGTGTGTGTGTGCGCGTGCGGCTGGGCAGGCTGGGCGGGAGGCATACCGCAAGAGCGGCAGGCTGGGGAAGGGAGGCATGCCGTTGGGGGGCGGCGGCACGCTGTCGGTGCAGACGTGCGGGCGCCGCACGAGCCCCCCTCGCGCGGCCTACCTCATCTCTGCTGCCCTGCCACCCACACCCACTTTCCCGCACATCCCCTGCCCTGCAGGAGGGCAGCGGCGACGGGGATGCAGAAGAGTTTCTCTCCCTGGCCCAGCAGCTGGCGCTGTCCTCGGCCTTTGGGGCGGTGCAGTGCAGCCACGGGCGCTGCCTGTCGCCGCCGCGGCACGGCGCGGGCGGCGGCGGCGGACAGCAGCAGGAGGGGGCTGATGGCGGCGCGGCGGCGCCCGCGGGTGCGGCGCCGGTGTTGGGAGCTCCCGACCGGATGCTGCTGGCTCGCTTCCAGCAGGAGCAGCAGCTGAGGGACTTCCTGGCCTGCCCACCCATCGCCGCATTGCTGGAGGTGGGGTGGGGTGGGGGTGCTGGCTGGCGCTGTCAGTGCGATGCGGGTTGCGGGCTTAATGTGGGGAGGGGGTCCTGCTGCGGGGTGTTCCTGCCCGTTCCCGGCTTCCCAGGTTGCCGCGCTTGGGGTATCGGCCTGCCTGCCTGCCCACCTCCCCACCTGCCTACCTGCCTACCTGCCTGCATGCTTGTCCTCATACCCGCCTGCCGCCCACCTTCCGCGCTCCCCCCTCTGCCTGCTGGCCTGCAGGGCGACAAGCGGCTGCCGCTGCGTGCGCTGTGGAGCTGCGCGCTGGAGGCCGCCCCCAGCGACAGCAGCACCAGCAGCCAGGTGGCGGGAGGCCTGCTGTAGTGGGGGAGCTTGCACACCCACACCGTACCACCCTTGACCACGCCTGCCATGCCCCAAACGCTGGTGTGCTGGTAGGCAGCTTGTGTGCCCGTGCATGGCCTGGTCCTGGCCTGCCCGCCCTGCCATGGCGTCCCACCCGCTCTGCCATTCACTTTTAAACCGTGTTATTGTTCCATTCTTGTCAATACTGTAATGCAAAGTGATCGAGATATATGCAAGCGGTTGATGAGGTGGGGGAGCAGGTCTGTCACCAAAATGGGCCTGTGCCGCATGCCCAATAGGTTGGCTTCCTCATGGGGTTTGGTCGGGCCTCTCACGTGGCTTGCGCAGATGGCGGCAGCAGTGCTAGCTGGAGCAGCGCCAGCCGCCTCTCAGCCCAGCGCATGCCGCTGCGCCTGCCCGGACCCAGCTGGCAGCGCCTGGCGCCTCAGGCCAGGATGCCGACGAGCTTGCTGGCCAGCCACCAGCCGTGCCCGATGGCTGCAGCACAAGGCGGGGGGCAGCGTCAGGCAGCGTTCACGCCCACGGCACACCGCCCGGGAGCCAGGTGATGCCACGGCACGCGGCGCAGCAGCACGAGGCACGTGCCAGCCCGCAAGCAAGGCCGTAGGTGACCCTAAGGTACAGGCAAACGGGTGTACTGTGCAGTACGCATGGTACTGCAGGGCCCACCTGTGATCAGCGTGCCCAGGTTGATGAGCGAGGAGATGCCGTGCCAGTTGCCAAAGCTCTTCTTCAGGGCGGTGATGGCGGCTGCGCCAGCGATGGTGGGGGCGTCCCGGGCGTGGGTGGTGGGTGGCGGGCAGGGGGCCCGAGCACGGCAGGCAGCAGGCATAGCATGGAGCA
Organism: Chlorella variabilis; assembly: GCF_000147415.1. Taxonomy (NCBI): domain Eukaryota; kingdom Viridiplantae; phylum Chlorophyta; class Trebouxiophyceae; order Chlorellales; family Chlorellaceae; genus Chlorella; species Chlorella variabilis. The sequence goes on along the minus strand of NW_005435071.1, from coordinate 81,799 downwards.
TGCGGGGAGGCGTCCGACGCACGCCGGCATGCCGCAGCGGCCGCGCAGCAGGCGGCGGCGGGCGGTGCAGGCCCGGCAAGCAGGCAGCCAGGCACCCCGCTGCCAGCCAGCAGAGGTCTGATTCGAGGACGAGCCGCTCACCCTCGTCCCGCGGCCCCGCCGCGCTTTCCAGCTCGTACCGCTGGAACATGACCTTGGTGGTAATCGGCTCCACCACCAGCAGGCTCAGCAGGGAGGTGGCCAGGCCCAGGCCTGCAGGCGGGGGTTCATGGTTGGAAGATTGGATCGTGCATGGGCGTTATGTGTGGGACGGTGGTGGTGGCGATGCACGCGGGGGCAGACAAGGGAGCCAGGACCGGGCTCGTGGCCCCGCCTCCTGCCGCCAGGCACAGCCCAGCGTCTGCCAGCTCATCCCGCCGCCCCCCAGCCGGCCCCCCAGCCGGCGCCCATCTCACCCACAAGCACCAGCTGCTTGGCGGGCGGGGCGGCGGCGGCAAACAGCAGCACGCCCAGCTGGATGGCGGTGCAGGCGGCGCTGAGGGCAAAGTACTTGGGGAACAGGCGGGCCTGCAGGCGCCCGAAGGTCTGGCGAGGCAGGTGCCTGATCATCGTGATGCCTGCGGTGGATGGGGGGTGGGAGGGTGCTGGTGTCCTGGCTCACTAAAGCAAGGCCCACGAAAACAAACACATAAGTGAGAGGAGCAGAGGCTGGGTGGTTGCGGAAGGCAGCTGACAGCAATGTGGCAGGTAGGGTGGGCTGAGAGGAAGGGCAGGCGCGCCCAGCCTCTGCTCCTGCAGCTCGCGAGGCCAGTAGGGCATGCAACAGCGCAGGGGCACAGGGGGAAGCCGGCCAGGCGCACCCGCCACAAAGGAGGTCCACACCAGGGAGCCCAGCCAGATGCCATAGGCCAGCAGGTGCACAAACGCCACGCCGGCGGTGGGCAGGTAGGCGGTGCCGCGCGCCGCCGCCGCAACCGTGGCTGCGGGCAGGGGTGGAGACGTGTGGCGGCCACAGCGGGTGGGGACGGGGTAGGTGGGGCTGGCCAAGGGAGGCGAGGGAGGGAGGGGTCCTTGCGGCTGGCGTCTCTGTCTGTAAAACAAGTGAGGCACTGCACAGCAGCGCAGGTGCCGCTGCCTGCTGCTGGCGCTTCGGCCCCCCTGCCCCAACGCCTCAGCTCAAACTCCGCCGGTTCGCAGGGCCGCCCATGCCCCACCTGACAGCACCAGCAGGCGCACCCAGCGCTTGTTGGAGGTGGAGGGCTCGAGCATCTCGCCCTGCACGCCCTCACCCGCCGCCGCCGCCGCCACCACGGGGTGGCTGGCGGGGCTGGCTGCTGCGCCGGCGGAGCGCCGCCGCGCTGCACCGCTCATCCTGCTGCTGCTGCGGAGGCGGCGGGGAGGTGAGGGGGCAGGGGGATATCAAGCAAGCAGCAGGTGCCGAGCCGCAACAAGCAGGCAGAGGCGGCAGTTCGCCACCAGCCAACCACTCGGCACCAGCGGCGCCGTACCTGGTGAATGTCGCTCGGACCCTGGGAACGGAGGAGGGCAGGAGCGCGGTGCGGGGGCGTGGGCAGCAGCGGGCGGCAGCAACAGAGCCTGCTGCCAACGCAAACATCGCTCGAAACCCCCTAAAACAGCGGCGATCGGCGTCCTCACTCCTGCGAATGCGCGCACTGGGCGATCGGGCCTCTCTACGGGGAGCGCCGACATCTGTGCACAGTACACTGTGAGTACGGCGGCCTGCACTTGTGCGAGCCACAGAGCCGCCCAGCGCGATTGCCATCGCACCTGCCTCGTCCCAGAACTTCTGAATCCGTGGGCTGCAGCCCCTGAGCTATCTTTCTGCACCGGCCTTTGCGGGGCTATCGGGAGGCTCTGAGCGACATTTCTGTTGCGTTTCAGACATTTGTATAGCCCAACCGCGCGGTCCTAGGGCTCAATCCAACCAAGCACTGCACCCCTCCCTGATCGCCTTCCCCGGCTCCCAGCCCGCACCTCTGCCCTGTCGACATGCCCTACTAACCAGCCAGGAGCAGGAAGGCAATGCCTCCGCGGCGCAGGTCGCAGGTGCGTGCTGGCAGCGGCGGCTTTGGGCGGGGCGACTGGCTGGCAGCGGCGCCGGCACTCTCCCCTCTCTGCAGTGTGCCTGGCTGCCCTCTGCCCCCTGCAACCTTGTTCCCCACCGGATCCTCCACCTTCAGGACTCCGGGCTGGCGGCGATGGCCGGCCCCGCGGCCGATGACGGCCAGGCAGCGCAGGTGCCGCCCGCAGCGGCAGGCGGCGAAGGCGAGCAGCCGCCCGCGCCGGGCGGCGGCGGTGGCGACCCGCAGCCGCCGCAGGAGCAGCAGCAGGGCGGGGAGGAGGCGGCGGAGGTGGTGGACGAGGCGGCGGCGGCCGCAGCGGAGGAGGAGCGGCGGCGGGAGGAGGAGCGTGTGCAGGCAGAGGAGGCGGGTGTGATGGCAGAGGCGGCTCGCATCCGTGCGGTGCTGTCGGCATTCAAGGTGCGAGGAGGCAGCCCCCCCCGGCAGCCTTGTCGCTTGCGCAGCCAGGCAGTTGGCTCCAGCCGGCATCCAGCGGCGCGGCCGTAGCGCCGGGCTGGCTGGCTGGTGGCGTGGGTGGGGCGCGCGCCGTGGGCTGGCCCGTCTGCCGCCGGCGCTGATGCCAGCGCCGGGCCGCCTGCCTGGGTGTACTGCCTCGGTGTCCCGCCCGCAGGTGCCGCCCTGCCCAGAGCCCAAGCGCGGCAAGACGCACTGGGACTGCCTGCTTGAGGAGATGGCGGTGAGTGTTTGGCAGGGGGCAGAGGGAGGGAGTGTGAGCGAGGGAGGGAGAGAGGGGCCAGAGGGAGGCAGGCGCATGTTGCTGGCGGGGCTGCAGAGGCTGCTGCCTCGCCGCCGGCCGCCCTCCTCCCTCCCTTGCCCTGCTCCGGCAAGCCCCCGCCCTTCCGGCCCTCTCTCGGCCTCGGCCTGCTCCTGCCTCATCCTGCTGTCCCGCCCGTGCCTCGCACAATGGGCGTTACAAAGGTCGATTCAATCAGTGCTTGCCCTCACCCTCGCCCCATCCTGTTCATCCCGCTGCCCTGCTCCTGCCTGCCCTGCCCTGCCACTGGCCCCTCCACACACGCGCAGTGGCTTGCCAAGGAGTTTTCTAAGGAGCGCACCTGGAAGCTGAAGAGCGCCAAGCGGTGGGTGGGCAGGGGCGACGCTGTTGCGGCGGCCTTGCGGCGACGCCGTGCCGTGCCGGGTGGCTGGGTGGGCAGGCTGGCGGGCCGCACACGCCGCCACGCAGGCGCCGGGCGGCTGCTTGCCCGCCGCTCCGCGCGCGCATCGCTCAGCACAAAGCATGTTGTCACACACAAACCAGCCTCCCTTTGCTTCCCTTGCCTTGCCCGCCCCACCCCTGTCCCTGCCCCCGCCTGCCTGCAGCTACGCCCACGCCGCCCAGCGCTCCAACCTGGACCTCGAGTCCCGGGTGGTGGTGCGGGCACGGGAGGAGGAGCGGGCGGTACGCAAGCGCGCCGCCTGGATCGCCAAGGAGGTGGGGCGGGGTGCGGTGGGGTGGCCTGCCTGCGCCTGTGCCTTTGTGGGGGGCTGGGGCTGTGCGAGTGTGTGTGGCTGCCCCCGCCTGGGCG
>NW_005435071.1:75560-76437 GCF_000147415.1 Chlorella variabilis | reverse complement strand
GTCTGCTTGATGGTGGGAGTGTGGCCCTGCGATCGAGGGCGCACACTGGCGGTGGGAGCGTAGCCCTGGGGTGGGGGGTGCAGCGGCTATGTTGGCCTGAGTAGCGGGCAGCGGCCGGCGCCTGCGGTGTGTCCTGGGATCCTCTGTAACCGCCACGCCCTCCTGGCTCGCACCCCCTGCCCCCCCCCCACAAACCACCCCCCGCAGCCCCTGGAGCTGCGCCTTCCCAACGCCGTGCCCTGGCTTCTGCAGCGCCGCGTGCCCTTTGAGTCTGTGGGGCTCAAGCGCTTCCTGGTACAGCCTGAAGGTGGGGGGCAGCGTCTGGCTTCCGCCTTTAATGCCGTCACCCGTCGGCGTGGTGGCTGTCGCGGGCTGTGGCGCGGGGGCAGAGAGCGGCTAACATGTGGCCTGACCAGCACCCTCCCTTGCGCTGCCCCTGCCCCTGCCGCTGCCGCTGCCCTGTCTGCCCTGACCTGCTGCAGGCATGGCGGCCTGGGAGGAGCAGGCGGTGCACCGGCTGGCGCTGGCGGCGGCAGCATTTGCGGGTGCGCGGCTCGCTGGCTGGCTGGGGCTGGGCGCAGCGATCGATCCTGTGCCTGACTCCCTCTGCCCAGCCCCCAGCAGCCGGGTTGAATCCGTTGCTTTGCGTTGGGGCTTGGGACCTTGTCAGTAATGTCCCAATCTGCCTGTCTGCCTCCCCGCCTTCACGCCCTTCATGCGTCCTGCCCCCCACCTGCCGCCCGCCGCAGCCCCCCACTCGCGCCCAGAGGAGGACGTCGCGCTGCTGCTGGGAGCTGCAGCGGGCGGCGGTGCGGCGGGCTCGCTCATCCAGGCCCTTGGCTTCCGCCCCAGCCCCACAGCGCTGCAGGCCGTGGTG
>NW_005435071.1:58464-60778 GCF_000147415.1 Chlorella variabilis | reverse complement strand
GATTGGTGGCAGGGACAGTGGTGGCGCTGCGCTGGCCGAGGCAGGCGGGCAGCGCAGGGCAGCGCAGGGCAGGCGCAGCTGCACGGGCGGCAGCGTCCCCAGCCGGGCGCCCCCCCGCGCCGCACCTGCTCGCTGGGCATGCTCCTGCGGCGCACGCAAAACACGCGCGATGCGCGCATGCGGGTGTGTTACGCGGCTGTGTGGCTCGCTGAGGCACGCAGGCGCCTGCGCCTTGGCCGCCGGCAGAATGTGCTTGCAGCAGTCGCAGCGCTGGCAGCGCACCTCCCCACCCCCACCCCCACCCCCCACCCTCCACCACCACCACCACCTCCGACCGCCTCACCAGGGCCAGAAGCCGTCGCCCTTGCCCGCCACCACCTTTGGCTCTCCAAAGTAGCAGGCGATGCAGGCGGTGGAGGCGGGGAAGTGTGCAAAGGAGTACTCGGGGCAGGGGTCGCAGGCGGTCCTGCCCGGCTCGTCGGCGTAGTATCCCACGGCGCAGGGCTGGGGCTGGGCGGTACCGCCGGGGCAGCGGTACCCCACGGGGCACACCTTGCAGACCTGGCCCGCGATGAAGCGGCCTGGGATGCAGGTCGGGGTGCCCAGCGGTGCGGCAGGCGGCGGGCTGGGTGGTGGGGAGGGGCTGGGCGGCGGCGGCGATGGCAGCGGGGAGAGGCTGGGCGGCGCGGGGCTGGGAGGCGGTGACGGGGAGGGTGGCGGCGGCGAAGGCGAGGGCGGGGGTGGCGGCGAGGGCGGTGGCAGGCTGGGAGGCGGCGCGGGGCTTGGCGGCGGTGACTTGGGTCCTCCCACAAACGTGGGGTAGCAGGAGAGGGCGGTGGAGGGGCAGGCCACTCCCGGCGGCAGCGGGGGCGCGCTGCTGAGGTACGGCGCCGCCACTATCCTGCGGGCAGAGCCGGGGGCCTCCCACTCCAGCTCCACCCCTCCAGAGGCGTCGTGCTGGAAACACTCCAGTACCAGCGGGTGCCACCCAGCTTCCAGCGGTACCTTCCCGCTGCGCTGCTGCAGCTTGTGCACGCCGCCGTTGGAAACCGCCAGGGCGCCGCCCAGGAACAGGCGGCTTCCGTCGGAGGAGGACAGGAAGAAAGTGTAGGTGGCGGTGGCGGGGGCCAGCAGGTAGCCCGAAAACTTGGCCCAGGTGTCGCTGACGTGGCGGCCGAAGCAGCGCGGCAGTGGCCAGCAGGCCAGCTGCGGGGGCCAGCGGGGAGGGAGCAGGGAGGGAGCGGGGGCAGGAGGGAGGGTGGGGAAGGAGCGAGGGGTGGCATGCCGCAGGGGCCGGCTGCCGCAAGCTGCCGCTGGGAGCAGCAGGGAGCAGCAGGGAGGGGCAGGCAGCAGCAGGCAGTGAGGACCATCACAAGGGACAGCACCCACAGGCCAGCACCAGGCAGCCTGGGCTCACGTAGGTCTGGATCTTGTAGGTGACGAGGTGCGGCGCCAGCCTGGCATAGTCGGGTGGAAAGTCGGTCGCCTCCTCCCCTTCTTTCCTCCACGCCCACATCTCCAGCCCCTCTGCCAGGTTCAGCTTGGCCCCCTTGGGCGCCGCCCCAGCCGCCTCCGGGGCGGCCAGGTGGGCGGCGCCCACGGGCGCCTTGCCCACCCCTTTCTCGCTGCGGCTCCAGCTCAGCTGCAGCACCACGTCGTCGTCCACGTTGTAATAGGCAATACACAGTGTTACAGTCACCCCGCTATGATAGGCCGCGTGAGCAGACCTTGGGCAGGGGGCACACGTGATCAAGGGGCATCAAGAGAGGGGGTGGACCATGGAGCACCCTCTCCATGGCTCCGACCACCCTCCCCCCAGCTGAGCGTCCCAGCGTCACCCCACCCTGGCCCCGCTCCCCGTCCTGCCGGACACGCAACCCCCACAACGTGGTGGGGGACGTGGGGATCCTTAGCAGCTTAGGCCTGCCAGGCCGACGGGTGCCGATGCTGGTGCGGGCTCCCGGCGGCAGGCAGCGCCGCCACCGGGCACTCAAATGGCATGGGGCACATGGGCCCCCCATGCCCGCACATCTCCCAGGCACATGAAAATACCAGAAGGCTGCACATGTAAGGGTGCATGCATTGCAGGCAGGAGTGCAAAGTGGCCTGCCGCGGTGGTCGGCTGTGCCATTACTCAGTCAGCCGCCGCTACCGTGCCGGGCTTGGCGTTCCCATGCCAACATGCCGGCGTGCCATCGCGCAAGGGGCCGGTGAGTGTGTGAGGTGGAGGTGGGGGTGGTGGGGCTGCCGCTGACCGCTGCTTGCTGACGCTGACGCTGCTCTTACCTGCGGGGGGAGGGGGGGGGGGGGTCCG
>NW_005435071.1:57277-58414 GCF_000147415.1 Chlorella variabilis | reverse complement strand
GGGAACCGGGGGAGTCACTGTGCCAGGGCAGCAGCATGCTCCTCATGGCACCGGTCGGCAAACCGGGCCAGCCGGCCCTGCCTGGCCTGGCCGAGGAAGGCGGCCAGGGAGGGCAAGGCGTGGCCGGGACTGTGGAAGAGCTCAGCATACTCCTCCCTCAGCCCAGCGTATAGGGGGCAGTCATACACTGCGTGGCGTACGTCCTCTAGAGGGGCCTGGCAGTGGGGGCATGGGCGCTGGGTGCGGTCCAGCCGCTGCCACCGGCCTGTCTCCTCAGCCATCCAGTGTGACCCCGTGCGCCACTGCGCCAGGCGCACCCGGCGCCGGCGCTCGGGCACATCGCACAGGAACGACGCAGGCGTGTAGGCCTCCGCAGAGATGCTGCCCCCCCACACGTCCTCAATGTACCGCTGCACCTTCACGGATGCATGCGTGTACGAGGCAACATGGCGCTCCAGGAGCGCTTCCGCCAATTCAGGTATGGCAACCCCCTCGTCAGCAGTCAAGTCGCAGGGGGCGCCGGCCGCCGCGAGAACGCGGCTAACCTGCGCTGCCCAGGGCTGCCGGGCCAGTGGCAGCCCTGTGTCCGTGTCGGCAGCCAGCGCAACGCTATCCAGCATGGCAAGACGGGCGACCCGCTCGCCGCCCATAGCCTGCAGGTTGTCACAAAGCGTGCAACCTGCAAGGTCCAGTAGGCGGGCAGCGGCAGCTGCCCCGTCTCTGCCAGCACAGTGAGGGCTGGGGTGCTGTCCCGCACACCCAGCAGCCCTCGCAGGTACTCCAGCTGTACCCGCTCGCATGCCGTCCTGCCCTGCTGGGTCCTATGTGCTTGCGAGCTACCACCACACACACACACACGACACACACATACACACACAATACCACAACAACACACCACACGCACACAGAGAGGCTGCCCACCTTATCTGACCCTCCAGGTCCGCCACCCGCTGCTGCAGCACCTCGCTACTGCTGGCCACCTCTGCCTCTGCCTGGCGCTGCAGCTTCGCCTCTGCTGTGGCCAGGTGGTGGGGTGGGGCGGCCGGCAGGCACAGGCAATGAAGACTGCAGGAGGGCACGGGGGCGGGTGGTGGTGTGGGTGGCGGGTTGGGTGCGCGCAGGGTGTGGGCGGCGGGA
>NW_005435071.1:47904-57227 GCF_000147415.1 Chlorella variabilis | reverse complement strand
AAATACATTGCCAGCCACCGCCACACCCCCACCGCCACCAACACCAGCAGCAAACGACCTTACCCTACCCCACCCTACCCCACACACGCACCCGGGTGCAGGCCCGACTGCAACCAGATGGAGAGGCCCAGCTCCCGCTCTATGTGTGGCGCGCCGCCGTTGTCGATCACCACTTTGCCGTCCAGCGCCAGCGTGGCGCCGTCGTCGGCGTTGAGGAAGAGCCTGCGGGCAGGCGGGGACGGGGCGATGGCGGCAGGCGGGCGGGTGGGTGCAGGTGGTGGCGGGCGGGGTGGCAACTTGCTTGAAGCACGGCGGTCAGGCCGGAGGGCAGGCGCAGCCGGCCAGCACGCGCAGCCGCTCCGGTCGTCCCCACCCACCCACATGTGCCCCCCACCCCTCACTCGTAGGTGCCGTTCTGCTCCACTGACAGGAAGCCCTCCAGGGTCGCGGCAGTGTGCTCTGAGTAGGGTCCGCAGCAGCGCAGGTTGGCGGGGCGGCGGCAGGCAAAGTCGACGGGCGCGACGCTGTCGGTGGCAACTGGGGTCTGCATGGTGGGTGGGGGGGCAGATGTAGGGAGCAGGGAGGCAGGGGTTAGCGGAGGGAGACTGGGGAATCGGAGGTGGGGTCTCAGAGGGTGGCGCTGGGCACGGTCTGTGTGAGTTGCTGTGCAGCGGTGGGAGGGATGGAGGGACCGGCCTGGTGCCTTGCTGCCTCGCTGAGTGCATGCGAGGGGCAGCCGGCCGGTGCCCCAGCCAGGCCGCCAGACCCCACCAGGCTGCTCACCAGCGTGGCAAAGGAGGGCATGGCCTTGATGGGGCTGGCGGGTGTGTGGTAGACCTTGAGCAGCAGGCCCCTGCATGCGGTGCAGATGGGCAGGGGAGGTCAGGGTAGGTCAGCGCAGCCGCTTGGTTGGCAGCGGGCCAGGGCTGGTGCCAGAGCAGTCTGGCAGGGCCGAGAGCGCTGCTGGCTGTGTGTGGATGGGAGAGGCATCGGCCGGTGGCAGGCGGGAGGGGGCGCCGGCTGAGTTTCGGCGGCGCCGCGCCGCGCCGGCAGGGGCCAGGCGGCGGGGCCGGGCCGCAGGCGGGCGGTGCGGCGGGCACCAACCCCGCCCCGGGAGTGGACGGATGGCTCGGGACACTCACTCGGCGGTTGCGGGGCGCGCCAGCAGCAGCAGGGCGGCTGCCAGCATCAGGCAGCCCGGCCCTTGCGGGGGGCCGGGCCCTCTTGCCAGCCGCATTCCAGGTGTGTGAGTGTGATGAGCCGTGCGAACCAGCGAAAAGTGCCGGAGGGGGGCGTCCACCAGTTTCCATGCAGGAAGCCAGGCTACGTGAGGAAGGCACTCTACTCGCCCCAATGCCCCCCAACGCGCCCCCTGATGCCGCTATTTGTGTCCGGCACTGGGTACTACAGGTAGCGGGCTGGGCATGCAGCGCCGCAATCATACTCAGGGGGGTGGGGCGGTGCCAGGCCGCCGCCGCAGCAGCAGCACAGTGTAGGTTCCTCGATATGGGTGAGCTGCAACCGTGGGCCATTGCACTGCAAGATGACACTTCTTCCGCACACCAGTGCGACAAGGAAATTGCCATCGCCGCGGCCTGTTCTCGCCCAGCAGAATCCTCTCCAATGGAGCCCGGCAGTGGGCCACGAGCATCCTGCTGAGGCTGAGCCTGTGCAGCACCAGCAGGGCCAATGGCGGTGTAGCAGAAACTCAAGGGGAGCGCCGCTAAGTGGCTGTACTGAACACAGCCACAGCTGTGCCGGTTGCTGGGATATCAACCGTCCCGAGAGGCTGCCAACAGTGTGGCAGGCGCTGGCCTTGCTGGCCGCTCTCTGCCACTTCAAGTTTGGGTCAACTTGGCCTGCGCTTCGCAATAAGGCTGTTTCAGCATTCTGCATCCAGACCCTGCTCCCTCGGGCCGCACTGTCACTCCGCCACTAAAGACCCTGCAGCCAACATCAGCAGGCGGGCGGTGCTGCAACTGTGGGACGACGAGGCTTTGGTCTGTGGAAAGCATCAATAACAGACCGAGTCTATGAGGGGAAGTCGCCGCCCAGCAACCCCTTCCACCTCACGAGGCTGCATATTACAGCATGCAAGGGGGGCACAGCGGTACGCTGACCCAGCGCCTTTGCGTACTGCGGCCTGACCTTACACATGCGCCTCCTCCCCATGTCCGCCCCGTTGAGGTCTTGCCCGCGCATTCTGTTCTACCTTCACTCCTCCTTGCCGGAGGCCGACCGCAGCCCAAGTCCCTGGCCCTACTTGTCGTTCTGCACTTCACATCCACGACAATGGCTGGCCTTGGAATGCTGCACGTCTCGCTCCTGGCGCTCCTCTGCACGCTTACAGCGTGCATGGCAGGTGAGCGGCGCCAAGCGCAGCCTGCAAAGTTGCGGGAGGCGCAGCGCATGCTTCAGGGGAACCCATGGGGACTCTTCGTATTTTCTCGGCGTACTCTTCGTCGGCGCCACCGATCGGCGCAATTTAAAGCCACGCTTGATGATTGGGGGTCGCCAGCACGGCGGGCTCTCCCGGATGCGGCTCGTTCTGGGCTGCCGCCGCCGCCGCGCGCCGACCAGACACTTTGGCGACGGCGGAGCGTCGCCAGCAAAAGACGCAACACTCCACGCCTCCAGCCTTCCAACCTCCCACCTGACACGTTCTGCCACCCTCCGTGCGACCCTGCAGCCGCCCAACCCCGCGGCGCCGCCACCCACGGGACGCGCCGCCTGCTGGCCGCCGCCACCGTCGCCAAGCCGACCGCCCTCGCCACCTGCACCGCCAAGCTGACCGCCTGCACGTCCGCCAAGGCAGCGGCGGAGCAGCAGCTGGGTGCAGCGCAGGGGGTGGCTGCTGCGGCGGCATCCACCACGGAGCAGCAGCTGGCAGCGGCGTTGAAGGAGGCGCAGGAGGCGACTGCGCTGGCTCAGCGGCGGCTGGCCGAGATCACCAGCCTGAAGAAGCAGCTGACCGCCACCCGGGCGGAGCTGGTCGAGGCAAACGCCCAGGTGGCGGGCTCGGCCTCCAAAATCGCAGAGCTGGAAGTGAAGGTGAGGCAGGCAGGTGGCGGGGGAGGAGGGGGCTTGGCCCGCATGCACACCCTCGGTATGGTGATGGCATCTTTGCCTTCTGATGAGCATGTGGTGTCCCTCCCACCCCGCGCCATGCAGCTGGATGCGACCTCCAACCGCCTCACCCCCTGCACCGCCGCCGCCCAGACCTGCGAGATCAAGCTGCAGACTTGCTCCACCCGGCTAGCGGCATCCAGCGCCCAGGCTGCCACCTGCGCCATCAGCCTGGCAGCAGCCGAGGCCAGCGCCCAGGCGTGCCAGAGCGAGCTGTGGCAGGCAAAGGCTGCCAATGGTGAGTGCCTGTGGCGCAGGGCTGGCGGCTGGCGGGGCCAGCGGTGGGCTCAGCGAGCACCGTCGGCAGCACCGCACTAGGGCTGGCAGCTGAGCGTTGGTGGCCGCCCCTCATCCCGCCCCTGCTTACACGTGCTGCAGCTCCTTTGGCGAATGAGCTGGCTGCCTGCCAGGAGGAGAAGACTGCGTCGGGCGAGGAGACGGCCGCTGTGGCTGCCAGCCTGCAAGCCTGCCGCACAAGCGAGAACCAGCTCTCTGATTCCGTTGAACGCTGCGAGGCCAACCTGATCAAGCGCACAGGTGGGTGTGGGGCATGGCGGCGCTGCTGCGCACGGCAGGAGAAGTCCTGCTGCCGCTACAAGCAGGAGGAGAGGTGGCCGAGGCACCCCCAGCTGCCGTGTGCTACCACTCACGCTTGCCACCGCTTCGGCCCGCTCTCTGCTCGCAGGCACGGGTGCCACCAGTGCCAACCGCCTGATAGAGTGCCAGCACTCGCTTGCCGACCAGACCAACCTGCTGGCTGAGACCCAGAGGCACCTGCAGCAGGTGGAAGGCGCGTACGAGGAGTGCGCCAAGCAGTTTGGGCGCTGAAGTGGCACTCTGCCATTGCACGCTGGCGCCAGCCAGCCCGCCGCCCTACCCAACTCCCACTGAAGCTCCACTTCTTTCACCCAACACCCAAGTATTTTCCTCAATTTTCCATCCCCTTCGTTGCAACTTGCAATCCATACACCGCTGCTGTGACTGGCCAGCCTTCTGCCCCCATGCTGGCCACACCAACTCCCTTGTGCTCCAAATGCGTGACGCCCGCACCTGTCTGTGCGGGCTGGGGTGCCCCCAGCTTGCGCAACCATGACATTCATGATATGCTTCAATCATTTTACCAATTCTTTTACATCTTTACAATTTTTATCAATGTGGCTACGTATTGTAAGCCTGAAACAGCACTCGGCGCCACCAGCCAGTGGCTGCCGCCGGCGCCCAACTGCCGCCAGCTGCTGCCAGACCACCAGGCAAGCTGCGAAGCCAGATGTGACAGGGTGTTGCTTGGAGCATGGCCCGGTGCATCTCATGGCTGTGCCAGTACGGAAGTGGGGAGCTCCTGCCAGCTAGCTGCACACAGCGGCGGGCAGGGGTCGGTGCGGACTTGTGCGGCGGCGGCGGTGGTGGCAGGGCCACAGGGGAACCCATCCGAGGCGAAGCGCTCTGTGCCCCTCTTTAGATGTCAGTATGCCACCTGCTGGTGGCGGTTCTGGCCCCATCCCGATTTCTGGTGTCAAGCGCGCTGCTGGGTAGCTGGGCGTGGCCAAGTACTGCGTACTCTCCCCTCCCCATTTCGGTTATTCATCGCCATTGTGCCGCGTATGCCTCACCAGCCCCACCCCAAGGCCTCACCCCTGTCCTAGTGAGCCCAATCGCCAGCTCCCACTTCGATGGCTGACCAGGGCGCAGTTTTTCGCATTCTGCTGACGCTGGCGTGCATTCTGGGCACTCGTAGCATGGGTAAGGTGCAAATAGGGCGGGCGCCTGGGTGTCAGGCAGAGCCCTGGTGGTCAGCACTGCTCCCCGCCATTCCTTCGCGGGCCACGAACGCCCCAGCTGCATCGGGGAGGTAGCCTGCGGCCGATGGCAACAGATCTGCATTGCAGTGGCGCGCAAGCCGGATAGCAATCGCGCGCGCTGTCCCACCGTGCCGGTGCCGCCACGCCGGTGCCAGTGCCGCCCGCTGCGCCACAATGCTGCAAGAGCACGTGGAACATCCCATGCTTCCTCTTACCCCTGCAGCCGCCCAGACCCATGGCGCCGCCGATGCTGGTCACCCGCGGCAGCTGCTAGCGGTGCCGCGCCCCACACCCGCCGCCGCCAAGGCGACCACCAAGCCCGCCACCCTGGCCGCCTGCACCACAATGCTGGGCGCCTGCACTGCACAGGCCCGCACCGGCACCACCACCAAGGCCCAGCTCGCAGCCTGCAGCATGCGGCTGTAAACCTCCAAGTCCACGGCCGCTGGCGCCGCCGCCAAGCTGGCCGGCTGCACAAAGGGAGCTGCCTCTGCCGCCGCCAAGCTCAAGAGCACCGCCGCAAGCCTGGCCGCCTGCAACGCCGGCGCCAAGAAACTGGCGCTGCAGGTAAGGTAGCGAAGCTTGCTGCATAAGGCACCGCTGGAAGAAGTGCTGGGCGCGTGGCCGGAGGCCGGCGGCGGCGCTGTTGTGGCAGGGCCGAGGCACCGCTTCAGGCACGGTTGCCCCTCAGTACACATCACACCAGTGCAGCTGCCACGGTTCCCCTGCTGTGCAGCCAGGTGAAGAAGCTGGCTTGCGGCTCTTTCCAAGCAACCTCCACCACGGCAGCCTCTGCCACCCAGGTGCGGCGCTGCGGGCGCAATCCGACAGCCGCACCAGCTGCAGCCACCTCTCCCGCATGCATGCACCTGGCCCACACACCAGCCTGGATGCAGCCACACACCACCACCTGCCTGCTTGCCTGCCCCTGCCGCTGCGCCTGCACCTGCAGGACCCAGCCTTGCTGCAGCTGCAGCTGGAGCAGTGCCAGGCTGCCTCTGCCGCCAAAGACGAGGCGCTCGCAGACCTGCAGGTGCAGCTAGAGGACAGCCAGTCTGCCGGGGAGGCCAACGATGCCCAACTGGCGGACCTGGCGGCCCAGCTGGACAGCCTGCGGGAGCAGCTGGAAGAGGCGCAGGGCGCAGCGGCGGCGGCGCAGCAGGCAGCCAGCGACTCGCAGGCTGCTCAGCAGGAGTTGGAGGCGCAGCTGGCGGCGGCCCAACAGCAACTGGGCGAGGCGCAGGAGACGGCCGCGGCTGCCGCCGCGGCAGCGGAGCAGCAGCTGCAGGAGGCACAGCAGGAGGCGGCGCAGGCGGGGGACCTTGCGGCCAGCAGGCTGGCAGAGGTTGGCGGCCTGGAGGTGCAGCTGGCTGCCAGCCAGGCGGACCTGCTTGATGCGAGCTCCCAGGTGGCGGGCTCAGCCTCCACAATTGCGGAGCTGGAGGAGAAGGTGAGGCAGGGGAGAATGAAGTGGCGCCTGCCTGGCATGCATGCTGCTTGTGCTTCAGAGGGCCCGCGCAGCCGCACGTGTCATGCGCAGGGACAGCCGGCATGCTTGCCCATCTGCTGGGGACCTCAGCGCCCCTCCCACTCCGCCCCATGCCTGCGCTGCTGCCGTGCAGCTGGGCGCCAGCGCCGACGAGCTCTTCGCCTGCACCACCGCCGCTCAGGCAGCAGTGCTCAGGGCCCGGACCTGCTCCTCCCGGCTGGCAGCTGCCAATGCCACCGCTGCCGCCCGCGCCGCCGACCTCGAAGCGGCACAGGGCAGCACGCAGGCGTGCCGGGAAGAGCTGCGGGCTGCTCAGGATGCCAACGGCAAGTCGGCGCGGCACGGGTGCCCGGCGTGATGGCGCTTGTGCGTGTACTGGATGCATGCTGCCGGAGAGCGCAAGACAGACATGGAATCTGTGCCTTCAGCATGCTCATGTGCTGTGCTAACTGCCTGCCTGCCTGATTGCCCGTGCTGCAGCCCCCCTGGAGTCTGAGCTGGCTGCCTGCCAGGAGGAGAAGGCGGTGGCGGGCGAGGAAGTGGGCACCACGGCCGACAGCCTGCAAGCCTGCCGGGACAACGAGAGCCAGCTGTCAGACTCTGCGGGGCGGTGCCAGGGCGACCTGGAGAGGTGTACTGGCGAGGGGAGGACAGGCATGGCTCATGACCAGCAAATGATACCGCGGCTGCCAGTGGCTGGGGCACAGGGGCGGGAGCGCTGGGTCCGCCACACAGCATCAGGCCGCTCATGCTGCTCGCCTTCAGTTGCGCCTCGTCCATCTCCCGTGTGCAGGCGCCCGCGCCACCAGCGCCAAACGTCTGATAGAGTGCCAGCAGTCGGAGGCCGACCTCGCCAACCAGCTAGCCGAGACTCAGAGCCACTTGGAGGAAGCGGAAGCCAGCTATGAGGAGTGCGCCAGGCGGTTTGGGCGCTGACGTGGCACGCCGACATGGCACGCGCTACGGTGCCTCTTCTTCTGCAGCCTGCCGCAACGCAGCAGAATGAACCAAGAACCTTTTTATCCTGCACAAACAATCGCTCCCAAGTTTCATGTTCATTTCATCCATTCTGACTGAAGGTCCATGCCGCTGGTGGCATGACCACATGCGTGCTCTGTAGCCACTACGACAAGCATGGCTGCCGGCCGCTGTCCTGCGTCTGTTACAATGGGTTTGTCAGGCAGGCAGGCAGGCAAGGCCTGCTGCGGCAGTGCACCTGTAGGTAGCCGGGTCAGGGTGTTGGAAAGAAACAAGGGATGGTATGGGCGGGAGAAGAGCAGCAAACAACACAGTGGAGCAGCAAGCAACGGAGCAGTTGGACGGGTGTCAAGTGCAGCGGCAGCAGGGAGGGAGCGCAGCAGCAGAACAAAGCGTGCAGAAGAGAGAGAGGGGAGGCACGCTGGCTGGGCATGGCGGCGGCGAGGTCCGCTACCGCAGCGGCGGGCTGCCGCGGCTGGAGCCCGAGCTCTGCCTCTGCGCCGCCCACACACCGGCCGCTCCAGGCGCGCTCGACGGCCTGAACCGTTTCTCAAGTGGCGGCGAGCCCGGCCGATCTGCCGCGGGGCTGCGCTTGGGCGTGCTCGCGGCTGCGGCAGGGGACGAGCCGGGCCGCCGGCGAAAGGGTGGGCGGGGGGTGCGGGGGATGCACCTGCCCACGACCCCACTCCTTCCCTGCCCTCACCTGCCCTCGCTCCGCCTCCCTCCCATCCACCCACATTGGGCCGCCATGCCACCGCCCTCGCCCCCCCGCCATGCCACCCATCCACGGCAGAGCGCCCCTTGCCCCTCCTCCTTCCAACTTTCTCTTGCGTCTTGCGCCCACCCACCTCTCAGCGGCAGCGTGTCGTCCTCATCCTCATCCCCATAGTCCACCAGCGGCCCCAGCAGCCCCGGCAGCGGCGAGGCGCTCTCCAGCATCACGCGGCCGCCGCCCGCCTGCGCCTCATCCTCGTCTGCGGCAGGCGCGCCACGGGGGCGGGAGCAAGGGCAGCAGTGGGCAGGCAGGGGCGCGCGCGGCGGCCAGACGAGCGCTGGCAAGCACGCGCCAGCAAGCAACGGGACACGGCCTCGCAGCCGGCAGGGAAGCGAGTTGGCCGCCCGTCGATGCTGCGCAGGAAGAAGGGAGGCCGATGCTGCCAGGAGGGGAGAGCGCAACCGGGGGGGAAGAAATGAGGTCGGGAGGGAGGAGAGGAGGCACCCACCCGAGTCGCCCTCTCTGTCAAAGTAGCTCTCCTCATCTGCATCCACCTCCCGCTCCCCTCCTGCACGGGAGGAAAGTGGCAGCGGGGGGGGACAGCAAGGGGGTCGAGGAGGTGGTGGGGAGGGAAGCCAGACGGGTGGACACGAAAGCAGATGGGAAGGGTGAGAGGAGTGGGGATGCAGCAGAGCAGCAGGCCGGCCGGCACCAGGCGAGCAGCTGTGCAGTGGCCAGGCGAGGCCAGGCAGGCCGGGCGCAGCGGGCGCGGCTGCGGCGCTCACGTCTCCGCCGCTGCTCCGCCGCCGCCGCCGCGCGCTGGCGGGCCGCCAGCTCAGCCTCCTGCGCTGCACGCGCCTCGCCGTCGCCCTCCCGCTCGCCGCCAGGCGCCACATGGTCCTGCTCGCAGTGACACACGGGGGCGCGGCGGAGGGGATGGTGGATGGCATGCACACCCACCCACCCACCCAGCCACGAAAGTGCCTGCCCGGCTCCCCTGTCAACTGCACACACCCGCACTGCTGTGCCATAGGTATGCCGAAGACCGGACCGCCAGCCAGCCACGCCCACCTGGTTCTGCTCGTGGCGGATGTGCATAGCCTGGAAAACCTCACAGTAGTCGATGCCCTGCTGAGATGGCGCCAGGCGGGGCAGGGACACGGGGCGGGGAGGAAAGAACCGCGTCAGCAGGGATGGCGGCAGAGCCGCAAGCCCA
>NW_005435071.1:45472-47809 GCF_000147415.1 Chlorella variabilis | reverse complement strand
GGGGGGGGGGACCAGTGAAGCAGGCAGGCAGGCAGGCAGGGAGGCAGGCAGGGCAGGCGGGCGGCTGTCTGGCCTCGCCTGCAGCTGCTCCCAGTGCTGGTCCATCAGCTCCGCCAGCAGGCCCTTCAGGTTCTCCTGCACAGGGGCACACCAGGAGGCGGGCGCATGGTGTGCGCGTGGTGTACGTGTGTGTAGTGTGCGCGTGCATGTGTGTGTGTGTGTGTGTGTGTGCGTGTGTGTGTGTGTGTGTGTGTGTGTGTGTGTGCAGAACTCTAAGGTAATTGTGTGCATGCACCTGGCCACACCAGGCGTGTGCCCGGCCGCACGGATCTGGCGGCAGCGCCGCGGCAGCTCCTGGCAGCAGCGGCAGCAGCCCGCACTTTCCAGCCGCCTCCCCTCACCCGCCCACCTTGCGTATGAACTCAAACAGCTCCAGGCAGGCGCTGTTGAGCAGGTTGTAGCGGGGGCCGTTGTCTGTGGGGGGAGGAGGGTGAGGTAGTGGGGGTGAGGTGGTGGGCGCGGGGGTGGCGGGGAGGGCGCGAGGCGGTGGGGCGAGGGATCGAGGCGAGGTGAGATGCCGCTGGAACAGGCAGCGCCCACGATCGCCACCATGCAATATGCACTGCACACCCGCAGCGCCGCCCTCACCCAGGAAGGCGGCCACCACGGGCCCCAGCAGGTGGTTCTTGATGAGGTACCGGTTGTAGAACTCGTCCTGCGGTATGGGAGGGGCGGTACATCGGTGCGGTACATCAGTGCAGCACATACGAGTTGCTTGGCGCGACAGCGCGGCGCGTGCACGGCCAGCCGAAGGCATCCTCAGCAGGCCTGCCCCCACACAACAACACCCACCCCACCCCACACACCTTCATACTGAGCGCGGTGCGCAGGAAGCGCACCGCCGCCACCACCAGCCACCGCTCCTTGCACTTCAGCAGCTTGAGCACCTGGGGAGGGGCGGGGTGCATTCCCAGGGAAGGGCAGGGTTGGATGCTTGGAGGAGGAGGAACAGGGAGGGGTGCCATCTGGGGCTGCTGGAGCCTGTCCAGCCCCGGCCGCATGCATCCAAAACGTCCCATGCGGAACAGGTACCGCCCACCTTCTCCACCACGTTGTTGCGCAGGATGTAGTACTTAATGCGGTACGAGTGCGACACCACGCAGAAGCACAGCAGGTCCACAACCAGCCCCACTGCGGCAGGCGGGCAAGGTGACAGGCGAGGCAGGGTGAGTGCGGTTGATTTTGAGGGCGGAGTGCAAGTGTAGAAGGGAGGGAGGGAGGGAGGGAGGAGGCACAGGGTTGCAGCGAGAGCACGGATGGCACAGCGGCTGCGCGGCAGCCTGGGAGCCAGCGCGGACGCAGCAGGAGGCGGCAGCGCAGCAGCGGAGCTAGAAGTTGGCAGGTGGGGAGCCCTGCGCCGCACCTGTGTTGGCGGAGGGTCCGCCTGCCGCATACGGATCGTCTCCCGCCTGCACCAGCGTCGCCAGCAGCTGCAGCACACGAAGAGGGGAAGGCGCGAGGCGAGGGTCAGCGGCGCAAGGCGGGTCACACGCTGCGCCCAGGCTGGGTCTCCCCGCTCCAAAACGCCTGCGCCTGCCCTGCTGCCCGTGCTCCCCATCGCCATGCACCACAGCCGTGTGCTGCTGCCTGCCCCCCCTGCACTTGCTCAGCCCCACCGTACTGCTTTCGATGCCTGTACTGCCCACTGTACAGCCCGCACCGCACCGGGCCCCTACCTTGGCTATGTACTTGTCGTAAAACAGCTCCACAAACTTGTTCTTCTCTGCAAGATGCACAGGCAGGGGCAGGCGGCGGCGGCGACAGCGTGAGTGCCTGCTGTGTGGCCAGGCAGGGCCGGGGAGCGATGGAGGCTCGCACGCGAGGGCGCCGCCGCTCCTTGCCAGGCTAATGGGCCCATGCGCGCAACCAGGGCCATGAGGGCAACCAGCCCTTCCCCCCTCCACCCCGCAACCCCAGCCCCGCGTCACAGCCCCCAGCCCTGCCACCACCACTTCGCGCTGCCCTCCAGCGTCTCCCGCCCACAAACTCCTGTACTGCCCTGCTGTACCGCCCTGCAGTACCGCCCCGAACGGCCCCGCCACCCACCCACCCGCGCTGCCCTCCAGCGTCTCTGGGTCCAGCAGCATCTTCAGCATCTCCCCCACCTGCTCCTGCAGCCCGCTGTCGCTGGAGTCCAGCAGCGCCTGCAGGCAGGGCGCGGGTGGCGTGTGTGTGTGTGTGTGTGTGTGTGTGGTGGTGAAGGGTTCCTGGCGGCTGGCGCTGGTGTGGCGGCCGTGCAGCGGTGGCGACCATGTGGGGTGTGGGGTGTGGGGTGTG
>NW_005435071.1:42568-43167 GCF_000147415.1 Chlorella variabilis | reverse complement strand
GAAGTGGGGGTGGGGTGGTGCGGGGGCTGGCTGGGCATGGGAGCAGGTGTGCGTGCGTGCATGGGCTGGCTGCGCATGGCGGCGACGCATGTGTGGCGACAGAGGCGCGGGTACGGGAGCGTGGGGCGTGGCCGGGAGGCAGCGTGCAGCACCGTGCGCGGGCTGGAGAGCGCGCGGGCGACGCGCCGCCACGAGGGCGGGGGCCGTCGAGGCTCACTCTGCTTGAAGATGTCGAACAGGGCCAGCAGGCTCTCCTCATCCTCCAGGTCCTCGCACATCTGGTTTGATGGTACCGGGCGGGGCAGGAGGGCGCGGGCATGGGAGGCGGGAGGGCGGGGTTGGCAGCAGGCAGGCAAGCAGGGGGCAGCCCGCTCGCGCCACCACGTTACCACTTCACAACCGTGCACCCACCCCACCCCCACAGCACCCCACATAGCCAGCCCCCGCAGAGCCCACCCTGAATAGCTCCAGCAGGCGCCCCAGGTATCCGCGCCGCGCCGTCAGCTGCTGCGCGATGCGGTCCCGCTGAAACAGCGACACCTCGGTGAGCGCCTGCAGTGTGTGTGTGTGTGGGGGGGGGGGCGGGGGGGGGGGGGGCC
>NW_005435071.1:38375-42518 GCF_000147415.1 Chlorella variabilis | reverse complement strand
TCGGGCGTGGAGCATGCGGCGGCAAGGCACAGCAGAGCGGGGCAGCAGGCGGCGGCAACCGCATGCCCGGCACGCCTCCTCCACACAAGAACGCCTCGCACCGCAGCCCATCAACCACCACCGTCGTGAGCATCGTGTCCCACACCCCCCACACCACCTCACACCACCACCCACGCCCACACCACCCACCACGTGTGCCCACCCACCCACGCGCGCCCACCAGCCCTCCCACCCACCCGCGCAATCTCCTTGAGGCTGGACAGCTCCGGCTCCGGCAGCTCCACCGCGCCGCTGCTGCCGGGGTCCACTGGCCCCATGCCCGGCCCCATCTCTGCGCGCAGACCAGTGACGCGCGGGGAGGGGGGGCAGGTGGCGGCGTGGGAGTGAGGGCCCGCCCCCATGTCTGCAGGCACAGGCGGCGGCGGGTGGAGGGGCGGGGCGGGCCGGCAGGCAGCGGGCAGGCGGCGGGGGCGGCACGCCGCGCCCGCGCCCGCTGCGCCCGTGCCCGCGACGCCCCCCTGCAGAACGCCCAGCGCTCCCCCCGCCCCCGGGGCTGGCACGCCCGACGCGCTGACCAGCGCCGCAGGCGGTACACACACACGCACCGTCGTACCGCCCCTGGCCCCCCACATCAAAGTCGTCTGGCTGCCCGCCGCCTCCCAGCGCCCGTGGGCCGTAAGGCGATCCTGCAGCCGGGGCGGGCAGCGCACGGGCCAGGGAGGGGAAGGTCCGTAAAGGGGAGCCAGCAGGGTGGGGAGCCAGGCATCACCGCTGCGAGCAGCGACGGCACCGCACAGCGCCAGAGGCAGGCTTGCAGCGGTTGCGGCGGGCGGCGGCGTGGCGGGCGGCGGCGCCTGCCGTGGCTGGTGTCGCACCTGGGCTGCCACCGCGGGGGCTGCTGCTCTCCTGCACGTGCAGCACCTGCTCCCAAATGTAGTTGCAGCCTCGGGCCTCCTGCGGGCACGCAGAGCAGCAGGCAGGCAGGGTGGCAGGTCGAGGCCGCCGCGCTAGCCGCATTCCCTTCATCCCATCTCCTGCAGCCTGCCAGCTGCCAGCCGTGCTGCCGATGCTGGCGCCGGCCGGCGGGCCGGCCGAGACGGTCGACCCTGGGTGGCCCGCCGCTCGCTGCGCGCCCAGCCCGCCAGCTGCACCTGGAAGGAAAGCGCGATGTCTGTGCCGATCTCCGGGTCGGTCCATGTGATGATTGTGTCATCTGCGGCACAGCCAGGCACGCAGGCAGGCAGGCACAAGCAGGCAGGGTGGGGCGCGATCAGCGACGCCGCCCGCGCCGGCATCCCCAGGGAAGCACCGATGGTGCAGATCCGCCCCAGGAGCTGCCGCTGCCCAGCGCATCGCCCGGCTGCTGCTGCTCGTCTCCGCTGCTGGCCGCGGCTGCTGCCAGCCCCTCTGCCGCCAGCCCCGTCTGCCGGGCTCACCCCCCTGCCGCTGGTACTGGTTCTCTTTGGAGATGCGGTGGATGAGCAGCGGGCGCGCCCCTTCTCCCTCCCCCATCACCACCAGGCCCACGCTGCTGTTGCCCTGCAGGGCAGGCACGGGCGGGGCAGCAGGCGCGGCGCGTGCAAGGTTGGGCGGGAGGGTCGGCGGCTGGCGGCGGGAGCGGCGGCGGGCTGCACGGGCAGCCGCCAGCAAGCCAGGGCCGTCCCGCGGCGCGTGGCTGGCGCGGGCGAGGCGCCATCGCCTGTTCCCACCCCGGACGGGCAGCAGGGTGCTCCTGCAACGCACCTCCATGAGCTCCACGCTAACATGGCCCGTCCCCTTGTCATCCCACAGCCCCTCCTCGTTCAGGCGATACACCTTGACGCGCTGTATCCCCGGCTCGCCCATCCTGGCACCAGCCGGGGCGGTGATCGAGGCCGAGGCAGGGCAGCAGCGCCTCTAGACAAGCCCTGCAGCCGCCATCTAATGAACAACGGCCGCCAGCCGGCACCCAGGCAGCGGGGAGTTGAGAAGAAATGGGCGGCAAACCGACGCAGTGGCTGTGCAGGGTTGTGGCTCGGGCTAGGCAATGTGTGCAAAAGCTCGGGATGCGGACGGGGAGCTCCCAGCCCGTGGAGCTGACCTGCCGCCAGATGGGCGGGCTGCCGCTGCCGTGGGAACGGCAGGGAGGGAGGGCAATGCCGGTACAGACGTGCCATGGAAGAAGCGCTGTGTCGGGCCTGCCTGAATGAGCATGCCGCTCGTGCCACGCTCATAGCATTCAACGGTACCCGCACAACCGCTGCCGCCTCCTCCCACGGCACCGCCGCCGCTGCCTGCCCAATGCGCAGCCTTGCCAAATATAATGTCGATGGGTAACTCTGTAGCAGCAATTCACCAAGGATCACTGTATCTGTCGCAGCGCCCTGATGCCTGCTGCCGACGGGTGCGGGGCTGTGGGGGCGCCGAGCGGCGCCGAGCGGCGCAGCGATGCGCGCCTGGGGGCCGTGTGGGTGTGTGCGTGTGGGTGTGTGCGCGATCCAATCAAGTTCCGTGTGGCCTTTACTCGACGCCCCCGCCAGCAAGTACGTTGCTATAGCTGAAATAATTTGGAGGCCAGCGGGGGAGAGGAAGTGGGAGCTGCTGGGAAGTGGCGGCGGCCACCCCCTCGGCCACAAGCTGAGCCGCCACTTGCATACGCCGCGTGGTGTCCCTTGCGCACATTTTACTCTTATTCTGGCCTCCTTCATCGTTGAAGCGCTACCCGCACGACCTGCAAGCAACCCGACACCTTCCATGGCCCGCCCCCTGGCTTTCGCTGCTGCAGCAGCGCTCCTGCTGCTGCTTGTTGAAGGTCAGGCGATGTGATCGCGGCCTGCAGCCAAACGCCGGAGCTCCTGTTCACATGCCGTTGGCCTCGCTGCCCGCCGCCGCCCGCCTTGCGGCTGGCGCCGCGACTGACTCACCCTCGCCGCCTCGTTGCTGCAGGGGCCTCGGCCTACTGCACCGCCGGCCAGCGCGGCTGCACCAAGTGCCAGAACAACAGGTGAGAGGGCCCCCGCAGTGCCAGGCTGCATGGCTACCCCTGGCACCAGTGCCATCATGCCGCCGCTGTCGAGGTCAGGCTGCCCCACTGAGTGCATGGCTGCCCCGCATGCCCCGCAGGTGCGTGGAGTGCCAGCCCATCGGCTGGGACCTGCACCCCGCCCGCCACATCTGCGTCAAGTGCTGGCGCACCAACTGCGCCGCCTGCGACGCCCGCCGCCCCGCCCAGTGCCTGCGCTGCCGCGACGGCTACTACCGCTCCTCGGCCGGGCTGTGCAAGAAGGTGAGGCGAGACAGAACGCGGCAGCGGCGGCGGTGGCTGCATTGCATCCAGCCGCACCGTAGGTACTGTTCCATCCCACTGAGGTGCCTGCCCAGTTGCCCTGCTTCTGTCCCGACATGCTCCGTCCCTCTGCCGCCTGCGCCGCAGTGCAAGGCCCGCTGCACCTCCTGCCTCAACCGCAGCGGCTGGTGCGTGGACTGCATGGAGCCCTACTACCCTCACCAGGGGCGGTGCGTGCTGGAAGTGGAGGACCCGCTGCCCAGGGACCCCAAGCTGGATCAGGAGCCGTACTGAGAGAGGCTGGGCTGGCTCCCAAAGCAGAGCGCCAGCCTTCGTTGCTGCATACGTGGCCTGCTGCATTGCGTTGCATGCATGGAGTCGACATAAATGCAACACCAAAGAGCAGAAGCAGCAGCAAGCACCAGGATTTTGCTGCCGTGGGTTGCCGGGTGCCGCAGGCTGGGGTGGTGGGTGCCGCACGCGCGGCGCCTGCCCCGCGGGGCACCTGCCCGGACCACCCCTCACTTCTCCTTGACCAGCACATACTCGCGGCTGCTGTTCCCAAACTTGAGCATGTCCTGCGGCACGACGCAGGGGCGGCTTCAGCAGCGGCGGCGGCGGCGGCAGCAGCGCATGGCACGCTGCCGCCTCCGCATCCCACTCCCTGATCACACACACGCACGCACGCACGCACGCGCGCACGCACGCGCGCGCACGCGCACACGCGCACGCGCGCACGCGCGCGCGCGCACACACGCACACGCGCGCACACGCACACGCGCGCACGCACGCACGCGCACGCACACGCACGCACGCACACGCGCACGCACACACGCACGCACACACGCACACACGCACGCACACACGCACGGGGGATC
>NW_005435071.1:37248-38197 GCF_000147415.1 Chlorella variabilis | reverse complement strand
TACACACACACACACACACATGGCACATGCGCATGCACCCCCACCACCCACCGTCTCCAGCAGCTCGTAGTACCGCTCCGCCTCCAGGCGCTCGCCGTTGAGGAAGGTGCCGTTGGTGGAGCCCAGGTCCATGAGGTAGGGCCTGCAGTACAGTGGTACATGTGGCGGGCGGTACACTTTGCAGGCGGCACATGCAGCAGCCCAGCACGGGCAGGGCTGGGCAGCGGCTGCGGCACTTGCAGTTCCGCAGCAGTTTGCGGGGCAGGGCCTCATCCGCCAGAAGCTGCCCACCTCACTGCCGCCTTCATCATGCCATCAGCCCCCTCCTTCTCCGTCATCCTGCAGGCAGGCAGGGAGGCGGTCACGCGGTGCACTTAGGTACCGAGTGCGGCAGGCGCAGAGCTGATGCCGGGAGGTGGGGGCGTAGGAGCAAGGAGGGGGCAGGTATAAGCCGCTGCTGTCGTCGGCTGAAAACACCCGTCCCTCGCAGACGCAGAGGAGGTTGCAGCCTTGCGCCTGCCGCCTGCACTCGCCGCCGCCGCCGCGCGCGCCGCACCTGTACTGCAGTACCGCGTGCTGCTTGCTGCACGACGGGTGGTCGGTGGGTACGTCGGCCACCCGCCGCTCCCGACCAAACAGGTAGCAGCTCTGCCTGCGGCGCGGCGGCACGGCCAGGCGCGGAGTGGTGAGCAGATGGCAGTGGTAGCAGATGGCAGGGGTAGCAGATCTCAGGGGTAGCAGATGGCGGGGCGAGGAGCAGCCGTGTTGCCAGGCTGCCACCAGCCCAAGCCTCCAGGCGAGCAGCCGCCGCGAGCGGCGAAGGCACAAAACAAGCCTCAGGCCCTGACACTCGCCCAACACACCATCCGCCCATCGCCGGCGTCCCCGCAGGCCCTCCCAGGAGGGTCTCTGCATGCCCTGCCCCTCCCCTCCCCGCCCACACCACCAT
>NW_005435071.1:0-37091 GCF_000147415.1 Chlorella variabilis | reverse complement strand
TCTGGTGCACAGCACCACGCCGCTGCGGCAGGGCGGGGCGGGGCGGCAGGGTGCTCATGCTGAGCACACGCGGCGGCGGCGGCTTCGGAAGGTCTCTCGGCATCGCCGGCACGCGCCCTGGAGCGGGGCGCAGGCAGGCGGGCGGGCAGGGGGCGCGGGCCGGGGGGCACCATGCCGCCGCCCCGCTCCCGGCCCCGCCGCGGCCGCCGCCCCGCTGGCGCGCACTTGACTTTGTTGGTCTCGGCGGCGAGCGCCCCGGACAGCCCAAACTCCGGGTCCACCTCAACATCAGGCGCCGCATCCTCCTCCTGCAGGCAGGCGCGGGGCGCAGCGGGCGGCGGGCGGTGGGCTGGGTGCTGGGTGCGCACGCAACAGAGGGTCCGTCGCCTGGCTGGCAGTGATGGCGTGGCAGCGTGCAGCGGGCACGGCAGCAGCGGCCGCAGCAGCAGCTGCAGCATGGGAAGGGAGCGGCAGAAGAAAGGAGCGGCGCCGCCGCAGCCGCTGGGCAGCGGCAGCAGCAGCGGCCACCGCCGCCGCAGCAGCAGCACCTGCTCCCCGGGCTTCCCCCACGCCATGTTCTCCTCGCCGCCTTCGCCGCCGCCCCGCCGCCGCCTGCACGCGCCCGCCGCGACAGCAGGCTAGAGCGCAGTCAGGGCAGGCATCTATAAAACGCTCGCTAGTTTACTGTTAGCACAAATGACAATGGCGAACTGCTGGCCACAGGCAGGTTGGCAGCATGCTCGCCGGCTGCCTCTGTGGCTGCCAAGGCAGGGAAGAAAGCGGCCGCACCTGGGCCCGCCGCCGCCGCCGGGGGCTTCTGGGTTGGGGCAGTCCCGGGCGATGTGCCCCTCCTCCCCGCACTGCAGGCAGCCAGGGGGAGGCATAGCGGCAGGGTCAGCTCGGCAAGCAGGGTGCCTTCGACAGGACCCAGCCCACGGCCGCTGCAGGTGATGCTGCTGCGGGCACCAGCCGGCGATGATGCCCGCGCGGACAGAGCCGCCGTGGCGGAGGCGCACCTTGTAGCAGGGCCCCCTGCCGCCGCCGCCGCCTCCGGGCGGCGCGGTGGGGCAGTCCCGGGCGATGTGCCCTTCCTCCCCACACTGCAGGCAGAGGTGGGCCAGGCACAGTGGCAGGCGGCGCACATCAGCAAAGAACAGGCTGCCACCACCCCAGCCATTGCCTCAGCACGCCGAGAGGCACCTGCCACAGACAGGCAGCGGTGCCATCGCCCGGCAGCAGCTGTAGGCCAACAAATGCAACGGCCAAGCGGCGGCAGCGGCGGCCCAGGCGGCCCAAGCACAGGGCAGCGTGCGAGCGTGCCTTGAAGCATGGTCCGGGCCCCCGCGGCGCCGGCGGCGGCATTGCGCGCTGGTCCTGCTGCTCTCGATGTTCCCGCTGGTCCCGCTCCCGGCTGCCATCACGTCCCCGCTCGCGTGGTCCGTCCCGATGATGAATATCATCCCGCGTCGGCGGCGGCCGGTCCCGCTCCCGGCTGCGCTCCCGCCGCTGCTCCCGGCCTATGGGTGACCGTCGCCTGCGGGCAGGGTGGGGAGGAACAAGGCATTGAGGAACAGCATGAGCAGTGGGGGTACCCAGGTAGGCCCGATGGCAATGAAGCAGGCCTTACCGGTTGTCTCGACGCAGCTCCCGGCTGCGGCTGCGCGGTCGCCGCCGCTCTCTGCTCCTGCTGCGCTCCCGCCGCCGTTCACGGCTTCTGCTGCGGCTTCTGCAGGTGGAGGACAGTTGCAGGGGCGCCTCAGCAGCGCACCACAGCAGAAAAACGGCCCAGATGGGTTCGCCGTGTCGCGGGCAGCGCACCTGCTACGTCCCATCGCTACTGGTTGATCCCTTACAGTCGGTGTGAGCAGATGTGAGGTGCCGGGGGCTGGAAACGGTGCGGAGCAGCAGGTGATGGCTGGCTAGGAGGCTGTGCAGGGCTCCGCAGACTTGTCAACGTTGTAATAGCGATGCTGGTGGCATCCCAGAGGCCCAGGCGCTTCAGGAGGTCTTGACGATCCGACGTGGCGGATGCCAGCTGGGCAGGCGCTCAACACAGGGCAGATCGATCTCGGCACAATCCTTGCGCATCACCGGTTCTGTCTGCACCGCCTCAGGGCCTCCAGGCGAAAACCTGCGAATCCCTCCTCTGTTTCCCTGTTTTCCGCTGCCATTCTGCTCCCTGCCGGCTTGCAAGGGCACACCAAGCCACCTGCGGATCGATTAAGCCATCCAATTTCCAGCCGCGGCGCCATGGCGTACTACTGGCCGCAGGCGGAGGGGCGGCAGGCGGCGCTGGACCCCGCCGCCGCTGCCCTGCTCTTCATCGACGTCCAGAACTACAACTGCAGCCGCCAGGGCGCCATCTACCGCAGCCTGGCGCCCAAGCAGCAGCAGGTGCCCCGGGCCAGGGCAGCAGGGAGCAGGCCTGCGTGCACGGTTGTCGGCGGCCTGGCCCTGCCTACAGCCGGCCGGGCAAGCTGGGCTTCTGTGGATTTAGCTATGTCGCAGTCGCGCCATCAGTTGAGCTAGCTGGCGGCTTCCCTGCCTTCCCACAGAGCGAGGACGTCCGCCACTTCATGCAGCGGGTGGAGCAGTGCACGCCGCTGTGGGCCAGCCTGCAGCAGGCCTGCAGGTGGGCCGCCGCCGCCCCACTGAATGCCTGGCCGCACGGCCTGCCTCCTCTGCTCCCCCTCCTCCCCTTCTCCCACACCCCAGACCTCACTCCTCGCGTACCATGCAGGGCAGCAGGCGTGGAGGTACTGTACACAGTGATACAGAGCCTGACAGCCGACGGGCGGGACCGTAGCCTGGACTACAAGCTCTCGGGCTTCCACGTGCCGCCAGGCAGCTGGGACGCGCAGGTGCGGGCCACAGGCAGGGTGCACTGATGTCATGGTGAACCGTGGGAACGGCAGGGCAGGCTGCGCCGGCAGCGGGCGACGGAAGGACAGCCGAGCAGCTGCAGTAGAGGCTGGCAGGGCTGCCTCCTTGAGAGCCTCCTTGGCTGCCATCCTGCCTAATCCGCTGCCCGCTTCTTACCAAGCAGATGCTGGGCTGCATCCAGCCGGGCCCCGACGAGATTGTGCTGCCCAAGACCAGCAGCTCCGTCTTCCAGTCCACCAGCCTGCACTACCTGCTGCGCAACCTGGGCGTGCGCCAGCTGGCGCTGTGCGGCTGCGTCACAGGTGGGCGCACACCAGCTTGCGCCCTGCCGCCGGCTGCATGCGAATGAAACAATTTGCTGCCTCCCTCCCTGCCCTATGCCCGCCCACCTCCTCTCCCGCTTTCCACCAGCAATGACGGCCAGCGCCCCACCTGTGCCTGCAGACCAGTGTGTCGAGCATGCGGTACGGGATGCCTGCGACCTGGGATACCTCGTCACCCTGGTCACAGACGCCTGCGCCACCTACTCCCCCCAGCGCCAGGCAGCCTCGCTGGCCGCCGTGGCCGGCTACTGCAGGCAGCGCACCGCGGCAGAGGTGGCGGCGGAGCTGGCAGAGGCGGCAGGAGGGGCCCGGGGAGCAGGCAGCTGGCCGGCGGCAGCGTCGGTATCGCCCTGACGGCCTGAGCGCGTTGGCGTGTGCGCTGCCTTGCTCCCTGCCCCTGGCTGCAGGGAATGGCTGATTAGAGAAAAAATACACATTTGTAAAGGGAATGCACTGCATCACATGTATCACACGATGAAAATTTGCAACATGCGCTCAAAAGTAACACTCGGGGGGCGAGCATCATCACAGAGCGGAAAAAACAGGGTTTAGG
Source organism: Chlorella variabilis (assembly GCF_000147415.1). Lineage (NCBI taxonomy): Eukaryota > Viridiplantae > Chlorophyta > Trebouxiophyceae > Chlorellales > Chlorellaceae > Chlorella > Chlorella variabilis. Next base: position 33,332 of record NW_005435071.1, on the reverse strand, counting down.
GGCAGCGGGTACGGTGCCGGCCAACTGTTGGCTGATCCATTTTGATATGGGTGCTTTGCGCCGCTGCCGCCAGCTACCACTGCAGCCAGCTACCGCGGCAGCCGTGTAGCGCCCGTGCCGCTCATTTGGCACCGGGCATGGCTGTGTGCTGTATGCACAGCTCCACAGCGCCCAGCTCCCGCCCCCCCTTGGTCAGCGGCACCTCCACCACCTGCTTCGTGCCACGCTCCAGCACCTGCGCCAGCCCAGCCCCGGCAGGCCAGCCCGGCAGCGGATCAGGCCTGCCAGCATGCGCTGCAGCACAGGAGCAGCACCTGGCTGCCAGCGCCTGCTGCCCTGTACCCATGCATGCCCAGCCCACCGCAAGTGTCTCTCCCACCCCAACCATGGCCCCGCGCCACCAGCCACTCACCTCATGCAGGTCCACATCCCCAGCACCCACCAGGTCGTCCGCGCCGTGCGCCAGCTGGCCGTGCAGCTGCAGGGGGCGCCGGGGAAGAGCAGGCCCAGCAGCAGGTGGAGGCTGCCTGGTGAGCGCAGCGGGCCACCCCAAGCGGGGCATGCCACTTGTGATAGCGCCCCGCGGGCCCAAGGTTGACGGCCTGGCAGCCGCCCCAGCGGCGCACAGCGGGTGGCACAACAGCAGCAGCGGTGGCGGCGTCAGGCTGGCCGCAGAGCCCCCCGCTCACCTCCACGTGCAGCGCCTTGGGCGTGCCTCCCTCGTACTCGAAATCAAGCGCCTCGTCCCACTGGCATGCGCTGGAGCCGGCCTGTGTGAGGGGGAGGAAACAAAGGATTTGGTAAAGAAGGATTCGGTCCGTGCAGGGCTGTTGGTTGGGCGAGACGCTGCAAACGCGCCGCTGACTTTTGCCCTACCTTTGCCCTCCCAAAACCGGTCTGCTTCCTGTTGCCGGGCACCTCCACGGTGCAGTAGCAGGGCTCCGAGGGGAGCAGGGCGTGGACCTGCGGGTACACGTGCGCAGGTGGCGGAGAGCGGAGCAGCGGCGGAGAAGAGGGGTTTGTGTCGGCCGGCGTGGGCGTGGCCGGGGCAATCACTAGATGCCTGCGGACAGCCGGCTGGCATCCATTTATGTCCAGCAGGCGCCGCCGACACCCTGTGCGGGTTTCCGAGAGCTCACCCCGTGCCCGGAAGCGGTGGTCACGGTGATGGTTAGGAGTTTGACCTCACGCATGGTGACAGGGCTCTCGAAATAATGCGGGTGCAGCGCCTATCGCATTGGGTATGGATGGCGGAGGCACATGTGGCGGCACCGGACGCCAGGCGGGCGGGATCCATCCTGCCTATGGATCCGAAGCAGCTGTGCCTGAAGACTCCCGAAGTCAGCTAGTTACAGAGCGAGTGGCTGTGTTGTCGAGCCAGCGCGGTGGAGCCGTCTTTGGTCGGTGGGTGGCAAACAGAGGAGAGGCGGCAACAGAGAAAATCCCAGGCACGGGCACGTTGGGGGCGGGCACCACACAGACGGCAGACGAGGGCACAGGACTGACGAGACCAAGAAGAGCGCCGGGGAGAGGAGCAACACAGCTGGAAGGAGAGGAGGGGTAGCGAGCGGAGGCAAAAGGGGGGAGGGTCGGGGAGGAGAGCAGTGAGGGGGCTCCGCAGCAGAAGGTGGAACTGATTTGCAGTGGAATCCTAGCCTAACTCCTAGTGGGGCGCCGCCAATTCGCATGGGCTGCATGACCCTGCAGCGGCGCTCCACGGACGGCGGCAGCGGGGGCCGCTGGTGCCATCGGACAGCCTGGCCGCATCACCCGGCAGGGCCCTGGCTGGCTGGCGCCTGGGGCGGCCACATGCCGGCAAGCTGGTAAGGCGCTCCCTACGGCTGGGACGCGGCTGCTGCTGCTGGCGCTCGCGGCTGCAGCGCCGCCTGCAGCTCCGGGGCCGCCTGCTGCAGCTCCCCGTCAATCCAGTTGAACAGCGGCGGCAGCGGCCGGCCTGCGGGGGGTCAGGGGGTGAGGCGGGGTCAGGCAGGCGTCGCAGCAAGGGCGGCTGTAGGCCCAGGAGCCTCCGGCAGGGGCGCAGGCCACGTCGCCGGCCTCCTATCACTGCAGGCAGCCACAGCACCAGGCCGCAGCCTGGCAGGCAGCAGCCGGCGCCCTCCCGTCCACCCTTCGCTGTCGCCTACCACCTGCTAAGCTCGCCGCCCAGCAGCGCTGCCCGTCTGCCTGCCAACACCCCAACAGGGCTGAGCGGCATGCACACAGCGGGCGCATGTGCCCTCCGCTCACCGTTTGGCAGGCGGCAGGCCGGGTCGCGCAGCTCGTCGAAGAAAGCGTGCCGCAGGGCGTCGAGGGCGGTGGAGCGCTGCGCGGGGCTGTACACCAGCAGCTTGCTGACCTGCGCGGGCGGGCAGCGTGGGCGGGCAGCGGGAGGCGGGCGCAGAGGTGAGGCACAGGGGCAGCCAGGCGGGCTGGGCAGGCCGGGGCAGAAGCAGGCAGCGGTCCCGACCGGTGTGGAACGCATGGGAAGGGAGCAGTCAGAAGAGCAGCAGCAGGAGGTGCAGGGTAGGGAGGGCAGCGCGCGCCACTTGGCCGGCGCCATCCTGCTGGCACCAGCCACCCCCCTGCCACCCCCAGCGGCCCGCCTCACCAGCTCGACTGCGTCTGCGGGCATGCGCTTGGAGAACACCTTGGCCCAGGGGTGCGCCTTGATCTGATGCGCAGGCGGGGGGTAAGGGGTGGGGGACAGGGGCCGGCAGGGCAGGGTTGGGGGGCCGGCAAGGTCGCCTCGGCGCCGTCTGCTCCTCTGTCCACACCTCGCATCTTTGCCCATACAAGTCCAACCCATCCCTGCTACCGGCTCCCCAACAGCTCCTCTCCTTGAGGCTCCACACCCACCAACACACACATACACGCACACACCTGCGGGAACTTGAACTCCGTGTAGTTTGGGTTCATGGCGTGGATCTCCTCGCGGGTGGGGGTGCCCAGCACCTGCATGTTGTGGCAGGGACACAGGGCAGGCGTGCGGTGGGGCCCAGGGAGAGCCGGTGTGCAGGGCGAAGGGCAGGGGGAGTCTGCAGGAGGCGTCCAATGCAGCCGCGTGCTCGATGGCCTGCCCACCCTCTTGCCACACTCCCGCTTCCACCGCCGCTGCAACACGCCCGCCTCTCCCTCCCGCCGCCGCATGACCTCAACATGACCAGCAGCCCTCCCCCCCTCCCCTTTCCACACACATACCTTGATGATCTCCACAAGCTGGTCCACCCCGCTCTCCCCGGGGAACAGCGGGCTGCCCAGCAGCAGCTCAGCCATCACGCACCCCACGCTCCACACCTGCGCACGCGGTTAGCCGCCAGGCGCAGCGTCGGCCGCGGGGCGCGAGCGCCACACCCGCATGCAGGCCGCCGTGGCGGCGGCAGCGGCCATGGATGCCGCCGCGCGCGCTCGCCCAGACGCTGCAGCAGCTGCGGTGGCCAGAGCGCAGCCAGGACCGCAGGCAGCATGCAGGCACGCAAGCCACCCTCCCACACACACACGCCCAATAACCCAATGTTAACCCTCCTCACGTCGATGGCACAGGTGTAGTCTGTGGCCCCAAAGATGAGCTCAGGTGCGCGGTAGTAGCGGGAGCAGATGTACGAGATGTTGGGCTCGCCCCTGCGCCACACGGCGGGCGGCAGCGGGCGGCGTGACGCATTGCTCGGTGGCGGCAACGTGCTGCGCTGTGCAGGTGGCGGGTGCCGAGGCTGGCCGGCAGCTCCTGGGCATCCCAGCATCTGGCTGCACCCCCCCTTCCCCACCCTCCTTATGGCTGAAGTGGGGGCATGGCACTGTGCCACCGGGGGTGCCTGCCGGCCAGCGGCTGGCTGGCGCCCCGAGAGGCCTGCCTCGCCGCACCTGACCAGCGTCTTGGCAGAGCCAAAGTCGCAGAGCTTGAGGGCGTGGGTGTTGATGTTGACGAGCAGGTTCTGGGGCTTGATGTCCCTGCGGGGCCGGCGAGCGAGGGCGTGCACGTGTGCTTGGAGAGGGGCGAGGCTACGCATGGGGCGGCGCGCTTTTTTCATGGCAGCCTGCCAGCCCTCGCCTGCCACCCCCTGCTGGTCTGCCAGCCCGAGCCTGCACCCACCGCTTCCATCCGTCCCCGTCGCCGCCCTGCCCGTGGCTGGCAGGGCGGCGCCACGCACCTGTGGCACACTCCGATGGAGTGTATGTGCGCCAGCGCGCGCAGCATCTGGTAAGTGTACAGCTTGACTAGGATGATGGGCATGCGCTGCTCGTTCTTGGTGTAGTGCTTGTTGATGCGGTACACCGTGTCGGGCACGTACTCCAGCACCAGGTTGAGGTACACCTGCGGTACGGGTGGCGCCACGCAGGCAGCACGCCACGCGATCACGCGCCCGCCCGCCCCCGCCTCGTGGCGCCTCGCACCCATCCACTGCGGCCGGCCCTCCGCTCTGCATGCCGCCCCCACCTCCTGCTGCCGCAAGCACCCTTCCTGCCGCCTGCCCAGTCCAGCACCTGGCCCGCCCCAGCCCCTGCCCACCACCCCACCCCACCTCGTCCTTCTCGGTGGTGGTGTAGAAGCAGTGCTTGAGCTGCACGATGTTGGGGTGGCTCATCATGCGGATGATCTGCAGCTCGCGGTTCTTGAACCGCTTGTCCTGCAGCACCTTCTTGATGGCCACCTGCGGGGCGGGGCAGGGGAGGGGGCGGGGCAGGCAGGTGTGAGGCCACAGGCAGGGACACAGGGAGGCGGCCGCCAGGGCAATGGTGGGGCAGCAGACGGGCGCCTCCGCACCAGCAGCACCGCTGCCTTCCTAAAGCTGGCAGCTGTCCATGCCCACATGCCCCGCATTCCCAGCCCGCCAGCCCCCACATACAGCAGCTTCTGAGCCGTGGCGGCGCAGGTGGGCCGGCAGCGCGGCGGCGCACCGTCTCGCTTGTCTCTATGCACTTGGCCTGGAACACCACCCCAAAGGAGCCATTGCCAACCACCCGCTCCGTGAGGTAGCGGATGACCTGCTTGGAGGCGCCACTGCCTCCAGCGGTGGTGATCACGTGGCCAACATTGTTGGGGTCACCCTCTGCGCCACGGGCAGGCACAGGCAGGCAGGCGGGCGGAGCGCGCGGGCGGTCAGAGGGTGGGATGGCAATCACACAGCGGGTGATGGGTGGGAGGCACGGCCCTGTAGGAGACAGAGCAATGCAGGCATGTGCATGGTGGGTCTGCACGGCGGCAAGGGCGGCCCGCATGCCGCTGCTGCTTTGCCGTGCTGCAGCGTGCAGGCCATGCAAGCTGGTGGCGCGTTGTAAGGTGTGCGCTGCGCTGCGGCTGCCCGAGTGTGCGCCTCCTGCCCCACAGCCTCCAGCCCCGGATGCAGGCACGAGGCACATATGGACGGCATGCCTGGGCCGAGATGTGCAGCCTGCCTGCCCATCCAACAGCCGACTCATTGCCTGACAGAGCGGTACAGGCTGCTGCATGGGTGCTCATCGGCTGCATTGCCGCTGCGCTGCCTGCCGCCAGGCTGCTGCTGGGTGCACCACGGTGTCCCGCCTGCCCCTTGCGCACCTGTCACCCGCCCCTCAAACACAGGCTCCTTGCCCTCGCGCTGCGCCGGGGAGAGCGTGAGCTCCTTGAACTGCTGCTGCACCTCAGCGGTCGCCCGCTGGTTGCTGGCGGACGACACCTGCGTGCCAGGCGGAGCAGGCAGCGGCGGGGTGCGGCGAGTAGCGCCGGCGAGTCGGCGGGGTGAGGGTCACCCCCACGCACAGTCCCCCCGCCCCCAGCGCCCACTTCTCTACACACCAAACCGCAGCAAGGCCGCCAGCAAGCCCTAGGAAGCGCCACCCACCTCCCTCCGTGATCCGGTCGCTGCCTCTGTCGCTGCGTCGCTGCTGCTGCGCTTGCCCGTTATCTTCTTGAGCGCGTCCATCAAGGCTGGCCATCCATGGGAGCGCGCAGGGAGCGGGCAGCCGTTTGCAAACGCCAGGTGAAACGCCTGGAGCGGCTGAGCGACTGACGGCGGTGGCCGGCTGCCTGCTGCGAACGCCTCAATGGCCGGGGTGGGTTGGTCGGGGCGCATGGGGGTGACGCGCCAGCGTCAGCAGGGGACGGGAAGAAGGCAGGGCCAGTGGGCTCAATCAGGCGCTCCAGGCCTCTCGGCCATCATTCCGGGCGACCCCTGGACCCCACTCTGCTGCTCCAGCCCCCTGATCGCCATCGCCGCCCGCCCTGCACTGGACCAGCAATGGCGCAGCCGCAGCAGGAGACCGTGAAGCGGCAGGAGCAGATTGTGGAGGAGGACGAGTTCGAGGAGTTTGAGGTGGAAGGTGCGCAGGGGGCGGGCGAGCGGGGGCGGCGGCGGGTGGCGCGGCGGGTGGATGGATGCAGCAGACAGCGGGGGAGCTCATTGTTCTCTCTGCCCCACTTCTTGGTGCTGGATGGCGTGTTCCTAGGCACCACGCACCGGCCTGTGGCATGTTGGGGCCGTGGGCCGCCCCAACCCCATCTTGCCTCTCAGCCCGCGTCCGCCGCCGCTCCCTGCTGCGCTCCAAGCACATCCCTTGTCACACCTGGCCCTTCCAACCAGTGCCCCCGGTCCTTGCGCCCCGCAGACTGGGACTCGCGGCAGGAGGACCCCAAGAACCAGCACCTGTGGGAGCAGGACTGGGACGACGACAACATCGCCGACGACTTCAGCCAGCGGCTCAAGGCGGAGCTGGTACGGCAGCAGCAGCAGCAGCAGCAGCAGCAGGAGGCGCCAAAGTGACGCGCGCACGGCGCATGGGTGCGCGCGCTGGGAGAATCCCTGCTGCGCCGGCCTGTGCACCACTGCTCTCGATGCAGCGCAGCCCCGCTGCAATGTAATGCGTTCCAACGGTGACTCTCCTTGCGCCACGTGGTCGGTGGTTGTGGGTCGCGTTTGGATGATTACAGAAAGGCCAGCAGGGATCAAAGAAAGGCCGCAAACAGTAGGATGGGGGCTGGGGACTGCGGAGCTCCATGCACGTGGGCGGTGCGCCTCATCAGGCTGCCGACTCCAGCAGCTCGCGCCGCCGCCGCTTGCAGCGCCGGCTGATCTGAGGCACTGCGGGCGCGGCGGCGGCCGCCGCCAGCGCCAGCTGCCCCGCGTCGCCCTCCTCGCCAGCAGCCGCCGCGCCGCCGCCGTTGCCGGCGGCGCCGTTTTGGTCGGCGAGCGCCGCCGCCTCCGCCGCGCCCTCGCCCGCCGCCGCCTCGTCCATGCTGGCGGCCACGGTGCCTGTGCGCCTGGCCTTGCCCAGCTCGATGGGGCCCAGGTCATACTCCGCCAGGTTGGCGCCTGCGCCAGGTCAGCAGGCCACGGCGCAGGCGCAGGTCAGCGGCGGGCTCCTGGGGCCTGCCCAACTGGGCAGGCAGGCTGGAGCCTTGATGCCTTCACCTCAAAGGCGTGCTGCGCAACCTCCGCGGCCGCCAGCCGCACCAGAGCATGCACCGGCTCGGCTGCGCAGCGGGCTATATCCAAGTGCGCGGCGGGCCCGGCGGGGGGCGGCGCACCTCCCAGCTTCTTGAGGTAGACCTGCTGCGCGGTGGTGAAGACGGTGTTGGAGAAGTAGTAGAGGGAGAGGCCGGCGGGGACGTTGAGCGCAAACCAGCCAATCATAAGGGGCAGCACCCTGCGGGGGGGATGGGGGGGGGAGGAGCCAGGGTTGGGGGTAGGCGGCGCGGCGTGGCACTGCCTGCGGACTCACTGCCTGGGCAGGCAACCGCAGGCTTTTGGATCGCCCGTGCGAGGCCTCCCAGCCGGGGAGCGCCGCTGCCGCGGCTGCTTTCTCCATGTTCACTGCACCACGGCACACACAAGCACAGGGCTGTAGCACGCCGCAACTCACTTGACCAGGTTCTGGGTGAACTTGGCGGCGCCGCTGTCGTCGGTCTGTGGGGGCGTGATGATGGCGTTGCTGATGTACTGCAGGAGGGGCGGGGGCGGTACCGCGGTACAGCACAGTCAGCGCAGCGGTGGGGAGCACGCAGCGGTGGGGAGCGAGGGCGAGCATTTGCCGGGTGTCATGGATGCGCACGCGCGGCACTCGCATGGTCCCGCCGCACAGCCCGGCGACGTGGCTGACGGGCCAGCGGCAGCCAAGAACCAGCAGCAAGGCTGCCACAGCCCACGGCCTTGCCTGCGCGATCACCAGCGCCACGGGGAGGGCCAGGTAACGGGAGGCGAGGTCCCAGCCGATGGGCGGCACGCCATCCACCAGCGGCAGCAGCCAGGCGGTGCCAGAGCCGGCCTTCTGCGCCGCCACGCTGGTGGGCCCCGCCAGGGAGGGGATCCAGTAGAAGGCTGGGGGAGGGTGGGGGGACGCGGGGGCGTGGCGCGTGTGGGTGTGGCGTGCAGGGTGAGGGCCGGGCGCGCAGGGAGGCCCTCTGAGGCAAACATCCAAACACCACACGGCGCTGCCGCGCACACACATACACTCACACACACACACACACACACACTACACGAGGCGCAGGCGCAGCCAGCCGGGTCGCTCACCCGCGGACCCCGCCTCCTGCTGCGTGGAGAAGTCTGAGAGGGAGCGGTAGAGGCCGATGAAGATGGGGATGGTGGCCAGGGAGGGCAGGCAGCCTGCGGGGCGGGGCGGCGGCGGGGCGCGGGCCGCGTGTGGGCAGGTTGCAGGGGAGGGGTAATGCTGCAGACGGCCCCACCCGCTCCTGGCCCATGACACCACCAAAGCCAAGGGCAACACCTTTGGTGCCGCCAGCACGCAGGCCCTCCAAACTGCCCACACCCCAGCAGCACCAACCCTCGCACCCAGTCCAGGGCCAGCCCCAACCCCTCACGCCCCGCATCCCGCCCAGCCCCCAGCCCCCAGCCCCCACACCCACCCACCCGCCAGCGGGTCCACCCCCGCCTTCTCGTACAGCGCGCTCGTCTCCCGCTGTACCGCATCCTTGTTGTCGCCGTACTGCTCCTTGATGGCGTCGATCTGGGGCTTGAGGCGCTGCACGTTCAGCGCGCTCTCCACCTGCAGGGGGGGCAGGGCGGGAGCTGCGGGTGTTGTCAGGGTGTGTGGGCTGGAGGGGAGATGTGCGGGCGGTGCACGGCTGGTGCAAGGGCGGGGATGAGGTCCGGGAGGCGCGCCGCGACGCGTGGCGGCAGGCAGGGGCGAAACGGGGCGGGCGGCCCGGGCCCCGGCCTCGCCTGCTTCTTGGTGAGCGGGAAGGTGGCGAGCTTGATGAGGGCGGTGAGGGCGACGATAGACCAACCGTACGAGTAAGGCACGCCCACCCGCACCAGGCCGTCCTGCACGGGGGTGGTAAGGCGGTGGTGGCTGTCAGTGCTAGTCATGGTCAAGGTGCTGGTGCCGGGGCCGGGGCTGGCGCTGGAGGGGGTGGGGCCAGTGGATTGAGGCAGAGAGCGCAGGCGCGGGCCCGCCCCTGGCTGCCCATCCGCTCCGCTGAGCCTGAACATCACAAGCGCGCGACCACCACCGGCACCACCACCGCTGCACCCCCCACAGCCGCCGCCCACCTCGATGAACGTCAGCACCGTCTCCAGCCCCGTCACCAGCGGCTGCAGCCAGCCGTTGTCCTTCTTGGCGGCGCCCGCCGCGGCGCCCGCGTCGCCCGCCGCCGCCGCCGCCGCGTCAGCCAGGTCGGCGATGCGCTGCGCCGCGGCGTCCCCCAGCGTCAGCAGCTGCTGCAGCTGGTCGCCGTGCAGCGCGGCGGCGGCGCCGCTCGCGTGCAGGTGGGTGGCAGAGGCGGCGGCAGAGGCGGAGGCGGCGTGCAGGGGCGGCAGCACGTCCTGCAGGCCGGCCACCGCCGCCGGCAGGTCGAGCTCCATAAGCAGCGCCTGGGATCGCAGCTGGAGCCTGCAGGAACGGGACCAGGAAAGAAGGCATGTGGAGATCATGGCAGCAGGAGTGGAGGACAGGAGAGGGCCGCGGTGCAGAGGAGGTGGCCGCCTGGGCCGCTCCGCAGGCGCACCTGCCGGCCCGGCCCGTGTGGCGCGCGGGCAACCGCAATTGGCTGCCGGGGCGCGCCTCCAGGCGTCTGCCGCTGAACGACGCCTCTGGGGCGTGGGCCCGGCTGCAGCAAGTTGCGGTCTGCATGGCGGGGCTTGTCGAGACGCTGCACCCGGCCGGGATGATTGGGGGCCGGTGACGGTGCCCAAAGCAATCTGCTTGAGGCCAGCCAAGCACACCGAGTGCTGCGAGCGCGAGTTGGGTGTTCTGGCCGGAGCGGCAGGCCGGCAGACGTGTAGGAACAGATGCAGATGGGCTGGGCGATGGCTGCACTGCACCACCCACGGCATTCGGCGGCACGCCTTATCGGAACCACATCCGCGCCACGCTGTCAATGCATGGCCCCAAGTGCTAAGTGCAGACCCCCAGACCCCTTCTATTGATCGCAGCCTTGCCACCATTGTGTGCCCATGCTTTCTGACCCCCAGCCCTGTGACCGGCCCTCCTCACAAGCGCCATGATCCCCCAGACCCTCCCCCAGGGCCCTGCCTGCTGCTATCCGGCAGCCAGGCGCACCCAGCACCCGGCTGGAGGCTGCAAGCTGCCGTCGGCACCGCCCTGCTGGCAGCGTCGGCGGCGGGCCGCGCCTCCGGCGGCGGCCGCGCTCCCGCCACTCCTGCCGCCAGTGCTGGCTGACGCGGCCGCGGCAGTCACTGCTGCTACAGACGGCGGCCTCCCCGCCTGGTCGCTGCCTGCCGGGCTGGGCCTGGCGCTCGCAGGGTGAGACCCACCTCTGCTCTAGCGCCCTCCTGACGACTGCCCTGAGGCACCTCTTTGCTCCTTCTCCCCTCGCACTGATTAACCCCTCTCGCCCTCCGCGCCCCCTGCAGCGTGGCTGCGCTGCGCGTGAGCGGGTACAGCCAGCTGGAGTACATCACCGCCGCCATGCTGGCACGCCACGTCAGATCCGGCGGCGCACGCGTGCTGCAGGTGGGACCATGCAGGCGGTGGGCTGGGCGGAGATTCCATGAGCCTGCACGCGTGGACTTTATGTGTGTGTAGGGTGTGTGCACAGTGGGTGAGTGGAAGGAGGGAAGCTGCTGCCGCCACAGAGCGGAGGAGGTCAGCCGACGTGCTGCCTTGCCCCAGGCTCCTTGCATTGCCTGACGCCTTGTGCGCGCTGCCTGCCTGCCTGCCTGCCTGCCTCCCGCTCTGCAGCTGGGCGGCTCCACCCGCGACCTCTACTACTATCCCCAAGGCACGGTCCAGGTCACGGTGGGGGGCGCAGACATCAACGCAGGTGCGCCGCCGGCATGGGCATGCCGGCGTGCATGGGGTGGGCTGGTGCGGCCGGCTACTCGAGCCTACCCAGCGCCTCACACCCCCACACTTGTGCTGCCTCTGCCCCGCTGTGCTGCTGCCGAGTGGGTGCTGCCTCTGAGCAGGCGTGCAGCGGTAGCGGCTGCCCTCTGACTGTCCCTTCTGCCTGCCTGCCTGCCTGCCTGGGCGCCATCCTGTTGGTGCGATGCAGGGCTGTGGGAGCAGGGCGGCATCCAGGCCAAGGTGCCGGTGGTCGCGGTCAAGGCTGAGTCGCAGGCAAGCAAGCAGCCAGGGCATCCTGCTGCTCCTCACCCCCGCTGCCTGAACACGCCTGGCCTTGCCGGCCTCCGCACCGCCCCCCGCCAGGCGTTGCTGGTGTGCCCGCCCAGCTTCCCCGCTGCCGGTGGTTTGTGTGCTGACCAGGTGCACTCTCCCAAACCACCGCCTCCCCGCGGCCACCTGCTTTGCTCGGCGCAGAAGGTGCTGTCGTCGCAGGCGGGCAGCACAGCAGACTCAATCGTGCTGGTGAACCAGATGCAGCAGTGGGGAGACATGCAGCAGCTGCTGGCGCAGGTGGGTGCGCTGGTGGGCTGGAGTCGTCGTTGCCGCCCGCCACCCGGGCACATCCTGTTTTGCGAGAAGCCCTTCAATCGGGAGCTGCTGCTCTGAACCGTCTCTGCCGGATGCCGGCTGCCATCACAACGCAACACAGCCCAGCGCTGCCTGTTCACCACCTGTACCGCCTTGTGATCCCACACAGGTGTACCGCGTGCTCAAGCCCGGCGGCACGCTCATCTTCATACAGCGGCTGCGCGGCGGCCCCCTGCAGCTGCTTCTCGTGGGCAGCGGCGGCGCAGGTGGGTTGTGACCCTCGCCTGGCCTGCTGTTCTTGCCGAGCGGGGAGCATGCTGCTCTGCTCTGCAGAGGTCTGCGGAAGCAGGCCACGACCTTGTCTGCCCGTCTCCCGTGCCCGCTCGGCCCCTTGCCCGAGTCTGCTGCAGACCCGGCGGCGGTGGAGGCGGTGCAGCAGTACGGCGGCTGGGACTTTGTGCAGTGGGATGCGACGCTGGAGGGAACCGACCCGCATGCGGTGGGGGTAGCTGTCAAGCCGCTGTCAACGGGAGGAACGGCGGCGTCGGTGGATGCTGAGGCGTTTGAGCAGCTGAGGCGGCGCGGCAAAGCCAAGCAGCAGCGGCAGCGGCAGGGAGGCGGCAGCAAGAGGCAATGACAATGTTGTTCCCCTGTGGTCATGTCAGCATGCTGTTCTGTCTGCCATTGAATTGAGAAACTTGCAAGAGACCAAATCAACAAAGAAAAATAACGCCATCACATCAAGGGGCCCCCTCCACCCTCATCTTCCTCCGAGGAGGAGGACTCCTCCTCCGTCTCATGCTCCGCCTCCTCCTCCCTTTCAATAATTAGGTTCAGGCCTCGCCGCTGCTGCAGAGCTTCCACTTGTGGAGGAGCGAATCCTGTCAAGGTCAGGTTGCGAAGATGTGCCAGGGGCAGCAGGTGCTGCCAGCTGCCTTCAAACTCGTTTTCAGAAAGGTCCAGGCTGGTGAGCCCCGACAACCGCGCCAGCTCCCGTGGCACCTCTGTCAGCCCGCATTCCACCAATTCCAAGTGCAGCAGCCGCTGGAGGGGCCAGAGGTGGTGCATGCCGCCGCCGTCAAAATCCCAGCCACGGACCGCCAGGTTGGTGAGGGCCGTCAGGCGAGAGAACGAACCGGGAACTTCGTCTGCTCCAGAGACTTCCTCTAAACAAAGACGCTGTAGGGAGGCTTGCGGCAGGTGCTCCCAGCCATCGTACAATTCAGGGGCGTCACCGATGGACAGGCTGGTGATTGTTGTCAGGCGCGACAGCACCGCCGGCAGCTCCAGATCCAGGCACCTGTGGAGGAAAAGGTGCTGCAAGCATGTTAGGGGCGCCAGGTGCTGCCACCCGCTCTCCAGTATGGTGCCAAGGCCATAGATCTCCAGCGAGCTGACAGCTGTCAGCTGCTCCAGCACGTCAGGGAGCTGCCGCCGCGCCCGCAGCGTGAGCTCCTCCAGCCTTAACAGTGGGGTCAAGTGCCGCCAGCCGCTCTGGACTTCGTCGCAGCAGAGGTTCAAAGCGCTGTGAGCCGGGAAAAGGCTGAGGGCACATGGGACAGCCTGCACATGGGACAGCCTTGTAGGTGCAGCTGCGGCAGCCGCTCCATGGCTGCCAGGTGCTGCCAGCCTTCCGCTATCTCGTTATCGGCGAAATCCAAGACGGACACCAATGTCAGCCGTGACAGGGCAGCCGGCACCTGGCTCAGGCGGCAATGGCGCGCGTGAAGCTCCCTCAGAAGTGTCAGAGGTGCCAGGTGCTGCCAGCCGCGCATCGGATGTTCAGGAAGATTGAAGGACAGGTTCAGGAGTGTCAGCTGCGACAGCCCATCCGGCAGCTGCGACAGGCCAGCTTGCAGCTGCAAACGCTCCAGCTGCGACAGCTGCGACAGGGCCTGAAAGTCGCCTTCGATGGTCTCCACTGTAAGTGTAAGCGTCACTAAGCGCGAGTAGCCGGACAGGAAGTCTGACGGCATGGGCGTGTGGATGACACTGCACTCCAGCGAGATGACTGGGGCGAAACGCAGTGCAGCCAGCCTCTCGGGCACCAGCAGCGACTCTGGGTTCTTGGCATAGAGAGCAATGCGCGTCTTGGCTGCACAGCAGCGCAGCAGGACCACACAGTTAGGAGGGCCCTTGGGGAAGTGGAGGATGCAGGGGTGGGGAACGCAAAGTGCACCCACTTGGGCCTGGCGGCGCCGGCACTGCTCACCCTGGCGCTCAAGCAGGAATGCGGCCAGCAGGGCGGCCTCTGCCGGGTCCTCTAGCAGGTCTTGCAGAGAGAGTTTGGGGAACCAAGTCAGTGAGGCTTGTCACAGGCCGGTGCACGTGGCGGCCAGGCTCAGCCTGCATGGCGGCGGCGGCAGCGGGCAGGCGGGTTGGGGTACTGGCAGCAGCGCTCGGCCCCAGGCCCACGCGGTCAAACTTGTGTTGCCAGTACCTTCACCTGTCCCTCACGGGCAGCAGCTCGGCGATGCAGCCCAGGGGGTCGTGTGGGAGGCCCGGCAGGGGCCCGGAGGGCCTTGGTGCTGCAGAATCACTGCGCATTGCGAGCAAGCACGACGCAGTTGCCAATTCCAGTAGCCATTCTCCAATGGAAGTAGCCAGAATCGGCGCTTGCAAGGCCGGTGCTAGTGCGGGTCTGTGCATGTTGAAGGCCAGGAGCAGCAGCAGCAGCAGCAGCAGCAGCAGCAGCAGCATGTAGTCATGCAGGTAATGCACCTGTGGCCACATGTGGGCGAGGCGAAAGGGAAAGCCAGCAGCGGCACAGTGCGCCGCGGCGGATGCGGTTGGTGCGTTGCGATTCTCACATTACTCCTTCTGCACCCGAACAGATGTGCCAGATGGCAGGCGTCACTGGTGCGCCTCGAAAACATCATCAACAGAGTAGCCCTGTTACTCTGCACTCACCTGCCCAAGTCGGCCCGGCCAGCCGCCGGCTCAGTAGCGTGTTCATGTAGGCAGTAAGCTTGCTTTAAAGAAGCGGTGTGGAGGGCACACCAATGTACAGCAATTGAAAGCAAGAAAAAAGAGCGCAACGGAGTCCATCCACAGCCCTGCTGGCCTTGCACAACTCAGGAAGGCTGGTTTGGCACTCCGCCAGGCATGGCAGCCGCCGAGAACGCCCCACGCAACCTACTCCTGCTCCGCCGCCGCTCCACCATACACCGCCTGTACGCTGGCTGCCTGCAGGAAGGCGGGCACCGGGGAGGGCGCCGCCGGCTGAGCAGCGGCAGGGGCGGCTGCAGGCGCTGGAGCTGGGGCGGAACCAAAGCCGATGGTTGTCTCGCCGCCGCCGCCTGCAGCAAGGCGCACCAGTGCCGTGATGTTGTGATACCAGCAGAGGTATTTCCTCGCAGCGGTGAACATGCCAGACAAAACGAGCAGCATATGAGGCCATGGAGCAGCTGGAGACAAGCTCCCCATTTGAACAGGCACAGGCTGTGCCAGCACCTCCCCCCACCACCAAGGACCCACCCATAAGATCCTCCAGGCTGCGCTTCTTCTTGGCAGCAGGCTCGGCCCCCACGGGAGCACAGGCGGCGGCGCCGCCCCCCACGGCCGCAGGCACGTTGGTCTGCATCGGAGGGGAGGGCACAGAAACACAGCAGTGGGTGTGTGAGGTCCAGCGTGGTGAGCCGGAACAAGGGAAACACCCACCAGCAGGCGATGCCCCTGGCACAGGGGCACATGCAGACAAAACGGCACCACCCTCACCTGCACCGGCTGCAGGTTGATGCGCTTGGTGCCGCGCCCCACCACACCCAGGTTCTGAACGCCGCCGCCGCCACCGCCGCCTGCAGCCTGCAGCGTGTCACCGCCGGAACCTGCCTGCTGCTGCGGGCCGCCGCCGGCTGCCGCCGTCAGCTGCATCAGCGTGCTCCTGATCATGTTCGTTTTGGCGGCATCCTCCGCAACCTGGTCCTGCAAAGAGGCAAGGTGGGCGCAGGGAGAAACTGGCGGCCCGTGCATCCGCATCACTTGGCCGCCAGCCAGCCAGGAGCGAGGCCTCGGGCGGCCTGCCGATGCAGGCCAGCCACAGGGCACCCCTGCCTCCACCCCCTCTGCCCCACACCTGCAGCTCGGTGACCTTCTCCTGCAGGTCTTCCAGCAGCGCCGCCACATCCTCGCTCTCTGCACACGCCGAGAGGTAAGGAAGGATGAGGAGTGGCACTGGCGCTGGCACGGGCAGGCGGCGGGCTGCAGGCGGGCTGATGGGGAGCGCCCTGCATTCCCGAGGCCGCAATGCCTGCGGTGCCTGCTTGCAAGGCTCCCTCCCGCCTCCGCCGGCAGCAGCCCACCCACCTGCTTTCAGCTTGTCAGCGTCGTCGCCCTCCGCTGGCGCCGCCAGCTTGGCAGCCAGCGCCTCGCGCCGCTTGGCAAGGCAGCCGCAGGCGGCCTGCAGTGCCGGGGCGGTGGTGGCAGCAAGTGCACAGCAGCAAGGTTGTCGGCAACTGGGGGGGAATGACCTGCTGCTGTGCACAAGCAGCGCGGCCTCCCCACCAGCGCCGGCCATCGTCGTCCCACCCAGCACTTCCACGCCAAGCCCGCCGCCGCCTCGCCCGCACCTGCACCGCCGCCAGCGCCGCCTCGTTGTGCCCCCCAAACTGCAGCGCGCTGCAGCGCTTGTACTGCAGCTCTGCGATGCGCCGGTCGTCCTCCTGCGAGCAGCGGCGGATGCAAGCATCGATGCACGCATCGGCAGGCAGCCGGCGCTCCGCAGCTGTGGTGCAGCCCGCTCGGTGGCCCACCCACCTTCACAAACTTGAGGAGGTGTGCCAGGCTGGCGTCCAGCTCAGCCAGCGCCGTCTCAAAGTCGTCGCTCTCCATCGCCACCTCGCCCAGCAGGCCGTGCACGTCTGCAGGTGTGTAGTTGGGGGCGGGCGTATGAGTGTGCGCGACAGGCGTCTGTGCAGAGTGTGCAAACGACCGGGTGTGCGAAAGGCGGCGCACCCAGCGCAAAGGGCGGCCCCGCTGCCGAGACGCCGCTTGCGCTCACCTTGCCCCCCCCCCCCCAGCAGCAGCAGCAGCAGCAGCAGCAGCACCACCACCACCGCGCACCCGCCAGCTGCTGCGCGTGCTCCTCCTCCCCCTCCTTGCCCCAGATGACCTTGGCCGATTCCAAGTTCTCCCAAGCCAGCTGCAGGTCGTTATCAGCAGCTTCCCCTGCTGCACAGGGTCGGGTGTAGCAGGGCGCGGGGGGTGAGGCATGCGTGGGAAGTGCAGCATGTGGCAATAGGCAGTACGCTGCAGGGGCAGGGGGGCTGGACGGTAGCAGGGAGGCTGCGGGTGCTGCATGGCCCTGGGGACAAGGCTGGCCACAGCAGCAGGCTGCCAAGGAGAGGGCGGCGGCGGTGGCGGCGGGCTGCTCACAGTCCTCGCCCTCCTCCTCGGCCTCGACGCCCTCGGCTGGCGCCGCGGGCGCCTTGCCCTTGTCGCCGCCATTCTCCTTGTTCTCTGCAGGCAGGAGCAGGGTGGGGGGAAGAGGGGGCAGGCCAGGTCGGCAGCCGCTGGTGCGCCGCATCCCTTTGGTATAGCAGCGAGGGCAGAATGCAGAGCCATCGCTGGCTGCCCGCCCGCCTACCCGCTGCCTGCAAACACCCGCTGCGACGCAAGCGCAGCATGCCAGGCCACAGGCAGCTGCCCAGCGCCACTCAGTTTGTACGGGGTAGCCACTCGTCCGGCCGCAGCCCTAGCCGCCCCACGCACCCGCCTCCTCCTCCTCCTCCTCCTCGCCGTCCTTCACCACATTCGCCCCAAACACGTCCCCAGAGTCCTGGGCCTGGTACAGCAGCGCCGCACCGTAGCGGTAGTAGGCAGAGGCGCACTCGGGCGCCAGCTCTGCGCATGGGTGCGCACCCGGCGCTAGCAAGGTCGATTGGTGGCCCGCAAGGTGGGCAGGGAGGGGAGCATCGGCAGCGGCAGCAGGGGAAGAGGCAGCAGCGGGACCGGCGGCAACAGCGGCCAGCGGCGCTCAGACCGTTCGGCAGGGCAATGCGGCGGCGACCGCGCTTGCACGCCTGCGCCGCGCACCTCCGTAGTGGCGGGTGCGGACCTCCAGCACCTCAGAGAACAGCGCCACCGCCGCCTCAATGTCGTTGGACTGCGACGATACGGCGGTGAGGGGCGAGGGAAGGGGGTGGCAATCATGGACAGCAGCACAGGCAGCAAGACAGCGGGGGAACCGAATCGCAACAAGCAACGTGGTCGGGCGGAGCGGCGGGCCGCCTGCCGTGCTCAACGCTTCGCCGGCGCACCCGGATGCACTGGATGCCCCGCTCGAACTTGGCGTCCGCCTCGGCGAGGGTGGCGGCGTCCACGGGCTTGGTGGCTCCCGAAGGGCCCGCCTCGTCGGCCATGACGGGTGTGCGGCGCTGCTGTCGCTGCCACAAGTGATCTGCGCCCGTGAGCAGGCTCCGAGCAGCGCAGGGAGGCCAGGAGGCGTTGCACTCGTTGCGATGGTGGGTGTCTGCAACAGTGTCGCGCTGGAGACAAGAGCAGGCCGCCAGGCAGTTGCGGGGCTGTAGGCTGCAGAGCAGGCTGCACCGGAGGCAGCTGTTTTTTGAGTTTGCCAGCCTGGTCCAGGGTGGGCGCCAAGTGGCAGCATGCCGGTCTCGATGGCCCCATCGAGCCTGATCACGCTCAACTGGTGGCATCCGAACCCCGTGAGGCGGCTTGGCGTGCGGATTGGGCGCCTTCAACCCGTGCAACCTACCAAACCCCCTGTCCGAGGGCCTGTTGTGGTGCATTAGATCCCAGTAGAACGTTGCACACCGCGGAAGGGCGCAACCAGCAGGCATGCCCGGCTGCATGAGGGCGTCCTGCTTCTCCCCCTCTCCCCGGCTAGTGGCGGTCAGGCCAGCTCGCTCGGCGGCCCTGCCGCAGCCCCAGCTGACGGGCGGGCTGCCCTGGTGCGCCGCCCGCAGCAGCGGCAGGCAGGCGGCGGTACGTCGACGGCGGCTGGCGGCTGGCGGCAGCAACGGCAGCGGGCCCCCCGCCAGCAGCAGCAGCAGCAGCGGCAGCAGCAACGGCAGCGGCAGCGGAGAGCCGCCAGCTGCCGAGGACGCAGCCGACAGCCAGCCCAGCAGCAGCGGCGGCGGCAGCAGCAGCAGCAGCAGCAGCAACTTGTTAGAGCCGCCGTCGGGCGGCAGCAGCCCGCAGGGCGGCCAGCGCGCTCCCCAGGGGCTGGTAGGCCGCCTGCGCCAGGCGCTGTCGGCGCTTGCCTCCCTGCGCAACCCGCTGGCCTTCCGCCGCCTGCTGACCATCGCCTTCATGTTCAGCGTCGGCTCCCTCATGTCCTTTGCCTCGTCCCGCGGCCGCTGCCCGGGGCCGCAAGAGGTGTGAGGGCGAGCACGTGACGCCCGCCACTGCCGCTGCCACTGCTGGTGCCAGCGTGCTGCCTCCGGATGCGTGGCGGGGCCGCGTCTGCAGGGCCGGGAGGCTGGCAGCCGTACACCTGTTCCTGCATGGCCATGTGTGCCACCCTCCCACCACCCCCTGCCGCAGCTCATGTACTCAGAGTTCCTGTCCCTGGTGCACAGCGGCAACGTGCGGGCGTGCCGCTTCGAGGAGAGCAGCGCGCGCATCACGTTCGACCTGCGCCCGCACACCAGCCAGGTGGCGGCGGCGGCGCCGCGCGAGGCGCCGGTGGAGGGTGAGGCGGCGTGGGGCGGCACGCGGCGCTGCTGCCATGCTGGGCATGTGGCACAGCGTGCTTTGGTGGTGGGAGGGGCAGGCGCGGGCAGGGCTGCTGGGGTGCGACTGGTGGGCGGGCCCGCTGCGCCTGCTAGGGTCGGGCCAGGCGGCAGCGTAGCGCCTGCACCGAACCGCCCGTGCTTCGCCCTGTGGCCCGCCGGTGCCGCTGCAGTGCCGGTGCCAGACGGCAGCGGCGGCGCGGCCGCCTCGGCGGTGGTGACCGTGCGCGGGCACGGCCCGCAGCCGCGCCAGTTCTACACCAAGCGCCTGGCCGCCGACACCAGCCTCATCCCCACGCTGATGGCGGCGGGGGTGGAGTTTGGTGTGCTCAAGCAGAGCTTTGTGACGGTGCTTGTCAGGTGTTACTGAGGGGCTGCCGTCGGCGGCGCTGGGGCCTCGGAAGAAGGGTGGTGCAGGGAGCTGCGAGGCAGGAAAGGGGTCGTGGTTTGGGCTGTTGGGCCGCAGGGACGAGAGCCGCCACTCTGCCTGGGCATCTGCCTACACCCGCACCTTCCCACCAGTCTGCTGGCTTCACCTTTCCTGCACCGCGTGTGCTTGCCCCCTGCAGGGTGTTTGCCAGCGCGCTGCTGCTGTGGATCCCGCTGCTGCCGCTCATCTTCATCGTGCGCCAGTTCCTGCGCAGCCAGGCGGGCACCAGCAAGTGAGGCTGGCGCTGGACGCCGCTGGCATTGCCCCTGCTGCTGCTGCTGACCCAGCCCGTTGGAGGCAGCGAGAGAGTGCCGGGGCTCCACTGTAGTGAGTCCCTGACCTGCCGGCGCCGCGCCGGTCGCCCGCCGTGCAGGAAGCGCAAGCCCGCCAGCAGCGGCGGCAGCGAGGTGCCCGCCACCACGTTTGCTGATGTGGCGGGGATGGATGCGGCCAAGCGGGAGCTGGCAGAGGTGCGTGGCTGGGTGGGGTTAGCCGAATGTGTTAGTCGGACGCTCCCTTTGCCTGCGCACACAGGCGCTCCCTGCGGCGACGCACGCACTGCCATGCCAATTCACCCTGAAACCTACTCCTGGCTGCTCCCCACCCCCTTCAGGTGGTGGCCTGCCTCAAGAACAGCTCCAAGTTTGCCCGCATGGGGGCACAGATGCCAAGCGGGGTGCTGCTGTCGGGACCGCCCGGCACCGGCAAGACGCTGCTGGGTGAGTGGCCGCTGGCCCGGCTGCCGCGCGCGCCGCCGGCTGGCGCGGCGCGGCGGCGGTGCCGCCGCCGGCCTTGCACAGCGTGGCCCCAGCCACCATCGCACATGCACACGCCATCCACACAGTCGCACACCCGCCTCCCTCCCTCCGCCCCACCCCTGCAGCACGCGCGGTGGCGGGCGAGGCGGGCGTCCCCTTCTTCGCAGTCTCCGCCTCGGAGTTTGTGGAGCTGTTTGTGGGGCGGGGCGCGGCGCGCATCAGGTGCGCCTCCGCTCCCAGTGCGCTGCCGGTTGGTGGGCAGGCGGGGTACAGGTGGCACTGTGCCACCTGGCAGAGCCGGTTGGTGGCAACGCGCCTCTCTCGGCTGCCATGCCCACCTCGCACCCTGCGCCGCCGCCGCCCCGCAGGGAGCTGTTTGGGGAGGCCCGCAAGAAAGCGCCCTGCGTTGTGTTCATCGACGAGCTGGATGCGGTGGGTGGAAAGCGCGGCATCGGGCTCAACGAGGAGCGCGACCAGACGCTCAACCAGCTGCTCACCGGTGCGGGCTGCGGGGGAAGGGGCTGGGGCGGGTGGTGGCGGAGCGGTTGCTTGGCGAGGGTGCGGTGGATGGGCTGGAGGGCGTACCCGCCAGCTGCCGCATGCCTGCCTGCGGCAGGCCCAGAGGGCACCCACTCATTGTACCTCCACCTTCTGAATGTCCCCCCCCACATATGTGCCCCCTCCACTTCCTTCCCCTGCAGAGCTGGACGGGTTTGAGGCGCGGCCCGGCGTGCTGCTGCTGGCCGCCACCAACCGGCCCGATGTGCTGGACGCGGCCCTCATGAGGCCGGGGCGGCTGTCGCGCAAGGTGCGCGGGAGGCGGCGGCGGCACTGCTGTGCCGCCGGGCCTGTGCTGGGCTGCGCGGCCGGCCTTGCAGCAGCCACCACCGCCCAACCATCCATCTACCCACCCACACACCATGTGTGTCATGTCCACCCATCCACCCACATACACACCGTCCCCTCACCCGCAGGTGGTGGTGCCCCTGCCTGATGAGGAGGCGCGCGCCGCCATCCTGGCGGTGCACCTGCGCCGCGTGCCGCTGCGCAGCCAGCACGAGCGGGAGCTGGCGTGCGAGGCGGTGGCCAAGATCACTGCGGGTGGGTGGGCGGGTGAAACAACTAAAGAAGAAAGAACAAAAGTGGGCGGGTGGTGGTGGCCGGCAGCGCTGCATGGGTTCCTCGCAGGGAGCAGCAGGGCGTCCAGGGCTCCACAAGTTTGCCGATGCGCTCGCTCCCGCCCCCTGCCACCTTATGCCCCGCCTGCCCACCTCATGCTACCGGGATCCACCCCTCCGCCACGGCTCAGCCCCGCCCCTGCCACGCAACCTCCCCTGCAGGCTTCAGCGGCGCCGAGCTGGCCAACGTGGTGAACGAGGCCGCCTTCCTGGCGGCGCGCACCGCAGGCGACTCTGTGGGGCTGCCGGAGCTGGTGGAGGCGGTGCAGCGCACCAGGTGGGGGCCAGGCGCGCCGGGCAGGGCCTCGCGTGTGTGCAGCGGGGCCCTGTGCATCAAGCGGGCAGCGCAGCAGGCGGGACTATGGTGCTTGACCTAACAGCATGCATGGACACGCGCGTGCGCACCGGGCGCAGGTATGGTGTGAACGGCGGCGCGGGCGTCATGGGCCTGGGCCTGCAGCAGCGCCTCCGCGGCTGGCTGGTGGACGCGATGAGCAGCGGCAAGGCGGTGCGCTCGCAGCCCTATGGCAGCTGACCCCGCCACTGCGCCCGACCTACTCAATCCCCCCCGGGGCCCTCCTTCCCTCTCTGCTAGACTTACTACTGTCATAGAACCGCCGTCTCTGCCAAACATCTGCCTCCCTTGACCTTTGCTTGATGTTGCTGCTGCATAGTAAGAAGCTTGAACTGTGCGCTGTTGGTTCAGCAGTGGCAAGTGGCGGGGGCATTGCCGCACGCTGCGGGATTGCCAGCGGCAGCGGCGGAGGGATTGCCGCAGGCTGCGGAGAAGCCAGGAGGGCAGACTGGGGATTGCCGCAGCCTGCGGGATTGCAAGCGGCAGCGGCGGGGGGCATTGCCGCAGGCTGCGGAGAAGCCGGGGCGGTAGGCTGGGGATTGCCATAAGCTGCGGGATGGCCAGCAGCAGCGTGGGGGGAATGACGTAGGCTGCAGAGAAGCCATGGATGGAAAGCTCGCCACCACTGTGGGGCGGTGGCGGTGCAGCCTGCTAAGCGACAATGTGATTTCAGCAAGAGAAGCTTGCAGCGGCGTCGGATGGCAGAGTGTTGCAGGGTGAGCGTCAACCTACGTAGTGTATACACTAGCAGGCACCAACTACTGCAGGCAGGGACTGAACCGCAAGGCTGCAGCAGCGCCAGCAGGGAGAGCAAGGAGCAGCGCCATGCGACGCCACCAGCGCCACCTGCTGCTGCTGCTGCTGCTTCAGGGCACTGCACAGTGAGCTATCCCCACCATGAGCTCAGCCGCAGCTGCGCTCCCTACAGGCCGTGCTCCTCCCACATCTGTGCCGCTGCACGGTGCAGCCAGCAGTGGCGCCTCGCCAGCACCTCGAGATCAGCGTGGTAGCCGCCTCCCACGTAGGCGGCCACGGGCACGCCCATGCCCAAGCAGCTGTCGAGAACCTGCAGGGTGCCACAAAACATGCGATACCATGTAGCATCAGCTGAAGCATTTGTCACGGGGCATTCAAGGGAGCAGCTGCTGGGCCTGGCCTCACCAGCAGCTCGCGGCGCCACAGCCCCGCGTCGCTGAGAGCCAGGCGGCCCAGGGCATCGTCAGCATGAGGGTCCACTCCAGCATCGTACAACACTGCATAGGCGGGAGTGATGGTGTGCGTAGTGTGTGACGGGAACTGGTGCAAGGATGTGTGCAGCTCGCTCACGAGACTGCGACAGGCCCGCGCCAGCAGGAGCAGGCAGGCAGGAGCCAAACATCCGGCAGGCGGGCAGGCGGGAGGCGCACCCAGGTCGGGGCGGAATGCCTGAAGCACTCCCGACAGCGACTCTGCCACCACCCTGCAGCTCGGGGGAGCACAGTGGGGCACGCAGGTAGTGCTGCAGCCTGACAGAGCCCTGCCAGCTTCGGAAACTTCTGCAGCTGACTCCAGGCAATCCGGCTGCCTCTCACCGCAGGTACTCATTGTCAGCAGTACCGTCCGGCAGCGCAATGTCCAGATGGCTGGCCTGCAGGGACGCCAGGGAGCCGGGCAGGCAGGCACATACATCAGCGACGAATGGCATGCTGCTGCTGCTACCGCTAGCGCGCATGGGTGCCAGCATTTGGCAGCAGCAGCGCAATCGTGAAGGGCAGTACGAAGTAGCGCAGCCGCCAGCACCGGCCCCACCCCACCGCCACACACACACACACCCAACCGCACACACCTGCTTCCTGGCGGGGAAGTTGCTGGCGGCATGCACGCTGAGGGTGAACACGTCCTGCCTGCCGCTGAAGATGGCGGCGGTGCCGTCGCCCTGCAGGTGGCAGGCAGCAGGCATCGAGCGGACGCTGGGAGGGCGGCTCCAGCGGCCAGAAGCGCTCAGAGCAGCAAGCACCTCCCCAGCCACTGTAATGCACCATCAGTGCCGCTGCCACTTTGCGTTCAAGTGCCGCTACGCTGCTACAGCAAAGGCAGCACTGCTCCGGCAGCGGCACCAGCAGCACCGCCGCAGCCGGCCGCACCTGGTGCACATCCAGGTCAAGGATGAGGATTCGCTGGCAGCGGCGCTGGTGCAGCAGCAGCTGCGCGGTGATTGCCAGATCATTGAGGATGCAGAAGCCTGCGGGGCGGCCAGGTGGAGGCGGCAGCAAGCAACGGGTGGCACGGCAGCACGCTTGCGGCTTTGCAACACCAGGCATCAGTGCTGAAACGACACGCTTGGGCGCGGGGCGGAGCAGGAGGTGGGCGTGGGGAGGTGGCGGGGGGCGAGTGGGGAGGAGGCGGGCGGGCACTGGGCATGGTGCAACAGCGGCATGATGGTGCAAGGCATATCAAACCACGCACAAGCTGCAGCCTGGTTCAGGGTGCTGCCCTGGCAGGCTGCCTCACCTGAACCATAGTCGGAAAAGGCATGGTGGGTGCCTGCACGGCAGCAGGCCGCCCTCGCAATGCCGCCTTAAAGATCCATCTAGCTTAAGAGCCAGGCAATCCCATGCACCACGGCTTGCGGGCCGGCAGCAGCCAGCATCTCACCCCCTGCGGTGTTGCAGGCCAGGCCATGCCCAAGAGCTAGCTCAGCGGTCAGGATAGTGCCTGCATGGCTGGGGCAGGAAGGCAGTCAGGGTGGCAGGCACAGTGCCCAGTCCAGAGATGGGCTATTGCGATTGCCAGAACCCACCAGCATGCCTGGGGAGCACCCCGGTGCCACGACCCCAGCTGCAAGAAGCCATGAACCCCCCCCCCCCCCCCCCACCACCACCACACACACACACACACACCTGCCACCTCTGCCAGCGTTCTGTCCACCAGCAGCCGCGTGCGAGTGGCCTCCCCAAACCCAATGCGCCGCACCCGCTGCTCGTCTGTAGGCGGGCGGGAGGGCAGGCGAGCAGGCCGGCGCGCATTTGCAGGGCAAGAGGGCTCAGCGACGCCGGCAACCATGCACCGACTCGCTGCTGCTGATGCCAGCTGGTGACAGGTGGCTTGGCCAACAGCACTGGCATGCGCTGGCACGGGTGCTTCAAGCTCCTGAGGGCCTCCATGGCGGCTCCTCACCCAGGCTGCCCCCACAAAATGCATCCACATACTCGGCGGCGTGTGCCAGGTGTAGCAGGTCGCGGCCCGGCAGTGCGGAGGGCTGGTGCACCTGCAGGGGTAGCGGCGGTGGGGAGGGCAGCATACGGAGCGGCTGGGCGGCACGCCGGGTGCGCCGGAGCATGCAGAGCACGTGCACCACCAGCCAGTGCGAGAGAAGCAATCGCCGCTCCTGTCACACCACAAGCTGCGCTCGGGGGCAAGCACAGGGCACACCTGCCGCGGGTCCACCACACCGTCAGCCAGCAGCAGGCGGTGGATGGTGGAAAACACGGCCTGTGCGGGGAGCGGCGGCGGCGGCAGCGTGAGAAGCAGCGCTGCCACACGTGCCATGCTGTGCAATCGCCAGCCTGCAAGGCGACGGCACAGCAGGGGGGTGGGTGGATGCAACCCCAGCAGCCGGCGCCAGCTCACCATGGGGAAGCGGTGCCCGGGGGCCAGCTGCGGCGCAGAGTACAGCGGGTGGTAGACGACTGGCGGTGCGGCAATGCTCAAGCGGGTGTTGCTTTGAAACCAGAGGTCGCGGGTCTCGTGGTGCTCAGGCATAGGCGATGCAGCGGTGGCATCGGCAGCAGCGGTGTAGTGGGCGGCGCTATGTGCCGGGCGGCTGCCGCCGCCACCGCCTCTCCGGCCCGCCGCGAGCGCCTGTTGGCGCAGCACAGCCAATCGACAGGCCGTCATGAAAATGGCGCAGCGAGGTGCCATTGGGGCTGGCTGAGTTCGAGGTGAGGAACTGTCGCGCCAGCTGCAGGCGAACGCCTTTGCAACACCCTGCGATCAACCAGGATGGCCAGCGGATTGCGATGGAGGCGCAAATGCGAGCTTGCGGCAACCACCACCGCCAGCGGAGCGCACAGCGGCGGCGGCCAGCAGGAGCACAGGCAGCAGCAGGCGCGCAGGCACGGCCATGGCGTGACCTCAGTAGACAATTCGCCAACCAGCTGAGCCAGTGTATTGTATAGTGACGGACAGCGCTTGAATCCCAGCGGCGGCCGTTGTTGCGCCGCAACGCACGCTGGCACTTCGTCTGCTGAAACTGCTGCCATCTTTGCGTGCTTGCCGTTCTTACTGCACAATCCTCCTGACTCATTGTTTTCATGACAACGAAGGTGGGCCTGCAGAGCCTCAATCACTGAGCAGCGGCGCCCCGGCGCCCGCCCGGCGCCCATGCCACGTCGGCCGGTTCGTTCAAAGCCTTCTGGACAGTCCCGAGTCGTGCATCCACGTGAGGGATTGCGGCTGCAGAGCACTGGGGTTGAAACCGAGCTCTGAAACGCGTCCTCTTCTCCGTGCCCCCTTCCGCCTTCTGTGCTGCCCGCGAGAGCCTGTCGTCTGCCTGAGCAGCGGGAAGGGGCGGGCCCGGCCATCCAGGCGCAGCGCTCACCCAATTTCCACACTTCTCTGGGTGTCCACCTCCCTTGGCCCTCATGGCTCCCTGAGCGACAGCCGAGCGGGTGCCATGGGTCACGGGAGGCACACCGGCCGGGCGCCAGTTGCTACAGCGGCCGCAGCGGCGGTCTTGCTTGTGCTGGTGAGCGGCGGCGCCCGGCCCCGGGCCGTCCTGCATTGTGGAGCACACAGCGTCTCTCATCACCACCAATGACACCCAACCACCACGTGCAGGTCGGCGTCGCTGCCGGAGCGCCGCAGGTGCAGATGGCGCAGCCCACGCTGGTGCTGCCTCCCCTGAGCAACGGCAGTGAGGCGTACGGCGGCGGCGTGGTGGTATCGGTGCGGCTGTCGGCCGCAGCAGTCAAGCCCGTCACCGCCAGCCTGCGGCTGCTGCTCCCCAGCAACGTCAGCAGCAGTGATGCCAGCGGCAACAACAGCAGCAGCGGCGCCTGGGTGCCAGTCGATCCAGATGAGCTGTGGCTGGAGCCGGCACAGCTGAGCTGGCGGGCAGGCGAGGCAGGCGACGCCAAGCGCGTGCGCCTGCGCTCTGCGGCGGAGCTGCCGCTGTCGGTGGTGCTGGAGGATGCGCTGTATGCTTCTGGTGGCACCGGCAGCGGCGACGAATTCGGCGCCGGCAACGGCGTGGGTGCAGCACCCGCCTCGGGCCAGCCGCTGCTGCGTGTGGAGCTGGCTGCCGCCTCGGGCGCTGCCATTGACGAGCAGCGCAGCAGCACCACGCTAGTGCTGGAGGTAGCAGGGGAGGTCGAGGGTGACGAGGCTGGCGCCAGCGAGGCTGCTGCCGCCGACCTCGGCCTGCCGCTGTTTGGCTTCGTTGCCAATCAGGCGGCCTACCCTCCCGCCAACAGCAGCAGCGGCAGCGATGCCAGCAGCAGCGGCATGGCGGCCATCCCTGTGCGCCTGCTGGCGGGGCGGCTGCGCGAGATGGCCACTCTCAAATTCTCGCTGGAGCTGCTGAGCGGCAGCCCTGCAGCTGGCAGCGGTCACACCCGCCAGCAGCTCCTGCCCGCAAAGACCATGAGCGGGTTCCTATACTTTAGGCCGCCACCATCAGCAGCGGCGGCGGGCAAGAGCGCCGGCAGCGAGGGCCAGCAGCAAACAGCGGAGGCAGAGCAGGAGGAACAGCTGATTGAGCTGCCGCTGGCCTGGGCCCGCATCCCGCCTGAGGCCGAGTACCGGCTGGGTGCGTTGCTGAGCCAGCGCTGCTGATACCTTGACCTGCTGATGCGCAGATGGCCCTGTGAAGCCTGCCTGTTCGGCTCTGTGTGTGCCTGGCCCTGCTTGGTGACTCCGCTGATCCCTTTCCACCTCCCGGCGTTCCGCTACTGCATGCAGGCCTGGAGCTGGAGGCCATTTACCATGCCAGGGTGCAGCCACAGCCGGATGCGGTGGCATTGCACATCTTCGGCTCCCCCCTGGGCACCTGCCCGCCCGGCTTCGCACTGAAACAGCCCGGCGCTGGCAGCGGTGGCGCCAACGGCGCCGCCAGAGGCAGCGCCAGCCCTGTCAGCAGTAGCGACGGCAGCTTTTCAGGTAGCGCCGCACCCGCTACCGGCCCCGCTCCTGCTTGCTGGGGCGCTGCTGCTGGGGCGCTGCGCGTCGCCAGTCTCCCATCACAATCGTTTCGTGCCGGACTCGACTGTCCAGCACTGTTTGTCTGCTTCGCTTGCTGACCACTGTGTTGCCTTGACCACCGCTTTGCCTGTTGCAGAGGAGGCCGACTTTGGGCTATTCCTCAACGGAACGGTGATCGACCTGAGCAGCAGCCTGATAGATGCGGGGTGAGGCTGCCGCCATCAGCAGCCTGCTGCCGTGCACGTGCCCTGGCCTCTCCTTCCAGCTCAGCAACCACCGTTCCTGCGCTCGACTGCTTCGCATCCTGCCTCTGCCACCCCTCCATTATCTGCAACCCCTCCTTTCCTTCCTCTTGCCACCATCCGCTCACCCACCACCCCGCCCGCCCTTCCCCTCACCCCCGCAGCGTGCGGGAGTATGCGGCCATGGTGGAGAGCGACGTGCCCACAGTCACGCTCTGCCTGCTCGACAGCAGCCAGGTGGGCCGGGGGCACGGGCAGGCGGCATGCGCCGCCGCTCGCAGTGTAGGGCTGCGGCTGGTTGTGACTGTTCATCGCAGCTGATCATGTATTAATTGCCTTCTGCCGCGACCTGCGCGTGGTCGTTCTGCAGGGCCCCGGGTCTGTGCAGACCGTGCCTGCAGCCGGCTCCAACAAGGCAGTGGCAGCGCTCCGCCCCGCCCCCACCGCCGTCGCCGAGTCGGCCTGCGGCTGCGAGGGGGGCGGCAGCCAGGAGAGCGCCAGCAGCGTGCAGGGCAGCAGCAGCGTGACCAGCATCCGCAGCGAGGATAGCAGCAGAGCCTTGGATGGCGTCAGCACCAAGGATGCCGCCACCAGCATCAGCACCAAGGGTAGCAGCAGCGTCGGGGCGGAGGATGCGTGCGAGTACACGGCATGGGTGTTGCCGCTGCAGGCGGGGCAGAATGAGTTCACGGTCACGCTGCCGGGGGAGGCGCAGGAGGGCCTGGCGCCCGCGCCGCCACCTGCGGTGAGTTGTGCCATGCCTTGCAGCGGCAGCATGCAGGCCACAAGCCGAGTAACGCAGCAGACCAGACGGCAGAGGCATGTCTGGCCACCTGTGTTGAGATCGTGCGCCTGATGCTGGAGCCTAACGTGCCCACTCACCGCGCTGCCTGCTTGCAGGTGGAGCTGGTGCGCAGCATGAGCGGCCCCGCCGACGGCGGCGGCAGCGGCGGGCAGGAGCAGTACAGCCTGGCCGTGGTGCGGCTGGCTGACCCTGAGCATGCAGAGCTGGAAAGCATCACAGGCAAGCAGGGGCCGGGTGCTGCAGCGGCCCGGGAGTGCTGGATCTGCCTGGTGCAGCCACACCACTCGGCAGGCATGCCAGGTCAATGCTTGCCCCCGCTGTGCGCTGCCATGTTGCCTGCCCTGCAGTCAGATCGTCGGACGACACCGCGGTGCTGCTCTGCGGCCCATCCAGCAGCAGCGGCAGCAGGAAGCTACCCAGCCGGGCGGCTCTGGACACAGGCAGCGACAGCCTGGTGGTGCCTCTAGCGGCCGAGCCATGCGTGCCTGGTGCGGGAGCAGCCGGGCGCCGCCGTTGTGCACACGCGGTGCATGCGCCGCCTGGCTGTTTTCCCTTGGGTTCGCAATCGCTCGACCGAGACTCCAACACCCGCGGCCCGCTTGTGCCCTTTGCTGCTGCAGGCCAGCTGCTGTCGCTCAATGTGAGCGAGCGCAGCCGCCTGGTCAGCCTGACGCCTGCCCTGAAACGGCCCAACGTGGCAGGGGTGCGGGTAGAGGTCAACGGCCAGGTGGGCGAGGGTTACATGCGCTGCCCCCGCCGTGCCGCCTGCAGCCTACAGCAGGGAAAGGGACCCCAGCGATGCGGGGCGCTCATTGTTTATTGAGATGCTGCGTGCCCACTGCCCCCCCGCCGCTGGGTCGTTCTGCTGCTACCTGCAGGTGCTGTCGCGCGGCGGCGATGTGGCTGCGGACCAGCTGGAGGACACCACGGCAGCACAGCAGCAGCGCAGGTGCGGGTGGGGTGAGGGTGGCTGGCAGGCGGGCCGATCAGCCTGCCTCCCAGAATAAGGCCCTGCTCAGCCTGCGGCAAGGTGTGGTTAGCCGCTGGCATGCTGGGCGCTGCAGCACCCGCCTCGCCCACCACCTGCTGCTCCTCCTGCAGCAACGCCTCCTTCCTGCCCTCCGCCTTCATCATGGGCCTGCTGCCCGGGTCCCGCCTGGAGGCAGAGGTGAGTGGTGGAGGGCTCGGTGGTGCACGGTGGGCGCAGTGGGGGACGCCCTGGATCCCTCTGGCTCGGCCTGCAGCGGTGTTGACACTCCCTCTGCTGCCCGAACTGTTGATCGGTGGAATGGCGCCTGGTCTCCCCCCGCCCGCCCCTGCAGGTGGTGGTGGTGGCAGAGGATGGGGTGACCACACGGCGCTACCCGCTGGAGTTTGTGGTGGTGGCGGGCAGGGACGCACAGAAGCAGCAGCTGGCGGTGGCAGAGGCGGCGGCAACCGGCGGCAACGCCACGTCGGCCGCTGCAGCGGGGCCCAGCACACGGCAGCGAGGTGAGCCGCCGGGATGAAGCGCGTGGGCCTGGGTGGTTGCCCCGCGCTCTCCTCCTTTGGCGTGAGCTAGGGCTGTCGTGCATGCGTCCATGCCAAACACCGCCGCTGCTGCTGTTCGGCGCGCGTGCTGCAGGCTGGCCGCTGTCCCCGGCCATGCAGAGCATGTGCACGGTGTGCCCCGCTGGCTGGGCGGCAGGCACGGGCGAGTAATCGTGGCTGCAGTGTCCTTGCTTTGCGGGTTATACAGCAAGCCTTGGCAGCTCCAGCTGTCAATGCTGGCCACCCTCACTGACGCCGCCCGCGCCTGTCGATGCTCCCCCACCTGCCCGCCTGTCTGCAGTCAACTCGTCCGCCTGCCACATGTGCCCACCTGGCACCTTTGCCCGCTCGGTAAGCCCCCCGCTTCTGCGCTGTTCAAGCCAGGCCGGCCGGCCGCGGCATCGGGATGCCTTTCCATGGCGGGCGGTTGTCGCCGCCCGCGGCATGCTCACGCCGCCCCTCACCCTCCCCTCGTTTCTGCTGACCTGCAGGAGCAGTCCCCGGCCTGCCTGGCCTGCGGCCCAGGCACCTTTGCCTACTCCTGGGGCTCCGCCTACTGCAAGAACTGCATAGAGGGCACGCACGCGCCCACGGGTAGGATGCTGGGCGTGGGTGTGCTAGGCAATGGGGCCAGCGCCGTCAGGTCCTCTGGCTGACGAGCTGCGCTATGCGCCGTCCCCTGCCCCGCCCCGCCCCCTGGTGCAGCCAACGCGTCGCTGTGCCTGCCCTGCCCCGCCAACACCACCACGCGTGACGACGGCAGCAGATCGTGTGATGTGCCACTCAGGCCCGGAACCTACCAGGCGCCACGGTGCGGCAGAGCAGGCTGCAGCCATGCATCCGATCAGCATCAGCGTGCCGTGGAGTCCGTCCCATGCCACCTGACCTGCTCAGTTCCGCCACCCTTCTTTCCAGACTTCCCATGCTTCGCATGCTACCCACCATGTGCTGCCTGCCTGCCTGCCTGCCTCCCTGCAGCTATGCCGTGGTCGTCTCCTTCTGGGTCACCCTCACAGGGGTGGATCCAGAGGATGTGGTGGTGCGGGTGAGGCTGGGGGGGAAGAGCGCGGGCTGGTGCTGCGAGCATGCCGCTGGCTGCCTGCTGGAGCTGTGTCTGCGCTGGGGGCGGCCATCCCGGGGGGGACAGCGGGCACGCTGTGCCGCTGGGGCTGCGCAGCTGCCTTCGGCTGCGTGTCTGTCTGACGCTACTGACGGGCTTGTTGGCGCAGGCGGGAGTGAATGCTGCGCCCGAGGCCATTGTGACCAGCCTGATCCGCGCCGACACCGCCCACCAGTTCAACATCTCGCTGGGTGGGCCCATTGTGCACCAGCACGAGTTTGCACGCTGCCCAGCCGTGCACTGGGCTTGCCTGCCTGGCTGGCTGCTGACCGCGCCGCCTGCTTGTCTCACCTGCGCCACCTGCTGCAGATGATGTGGAGGTGGTGTCGGTGCGCCAGGTGGCACGCCGCACTCTCAGCGCCAACGTGACGGCCACCCTGGGGGTGGATGTGCCTGCAGGAGCCACAGGTTAGCTGCGGGGCAGCCGCAGGGCGCTGGTGGAGCTGCGTGTGGCCTGTTGCCGGGCTGGATGTGCCTGCAGGGCTGCAGCTCCCGCAAGGCGGTGCCCGCGTCAACCCCAGCCCGCAGCCCCTCCCACCCCACTGCCTCTTTAACCGCCGCTGCTCTATCGTCCCCGCTTGCAATGCCCACGCAGACGAGGACATTGCTGCTGCCATGGAGGTGGAGCGCCTGTCCGCCGACGACCCCATCGGCATGCTGTCCTCAGACCCAGACCGCTTCTTTGGCCGCACAGCCAAGGTGGGAGGGTGGGCGTGTGTGGTCGGGGCGCCCTGCCCCGCCCCTGCCTTTGCTGGGGCAGGGACATTACTACACTGCGCTGCTGCCGGCGGCTGACGCCATGCCTGCGCCGCCTGCTTGTGTCAGCGGCAAATCGCAGTGGTGCCCGTTGCGTCTGGCAGAGAAAGTCATTGCCCATGCCGCTGGCGAGCTGCTCACCTGCCCTGCCTGCATTTCCCTCCTGGTTCGCCCTGCTGGCCTGCAGACGCTCGAGGTGCAGGTGGAAAGCGCGGTGCAGGCCACCACCGAGAGCCGGCCCGGCGGCACACCCGCTGGCCTGTGAGTGGTGCCTGCCGCCGCGCTGGCAGCTGTGGCAGCCGCCGTGTGCAGCTGCCTGCTACGCACGGAGCGTCAACCGCTGGGCTCACAAATGATCCGTTCCTCATGCTGCGTTGCTACTCTGTTGTGCAGGCTGTGGGGCATGCTGGCTCCCGGCATCCTGGCCATCCTGGCGGGGACGGTGCTGGTGACGGTGG
>NW_005435072.1:1136242-1197677 GCF_000147415.1 Chlorella variabilis | reverse complement strand
GATGTCCGGCCTGCCGTCTGCCTACGCAACGATGGCCACCGTGATCACTGCCACCACCGACGGGGACCTGAGCCTGGATGACATCCTGCCCAAGCTGCTCACCGTGGAGCACAACGAGCAGAAGACAGAGCGCCCCAGCGAAGAGGCGCTGATGGCCAACGCTCAGGACCGCCACGCCGGGCCGGGCCGTCCAAGCAACCACCCCGGTGGCAAGTCCAAGGGCCCCTGTTTTCATTGCGGCATCCTGGGCCACCACAAGTTTGAGTGTAGGAAGCTGGCGCAGGAGCGCAGCCAGCAGCAGCAGCAGCAGCAGCGGCGGGCAGACCAGCAGCGCCCACGCCGCCAGCAACAGCGCCCGCACCAGCGGTTTGCCGCTGCCATTGCCCTGTCAGCATCAGCAGGGCCCCCGTGCCTGGGGCCACCCAGCAGCGGACGGGGGGATGTCCTCAACACCAGGTGGAGCAGCCAGAACAGGATCAGCCGGCGCAGCCACAACATTAGCCGGAGCAGCTGCAGCACCAGCCAGGCCAGTGACAGCTCGCAACGTTGGGTGCTAGACACCGGTGCATCTTGCCACCTTACTCACGACTCCTCTGTTCTGCTCGACCCCTACCTGCTGAAGGAGGCCATCACCATCGCCTTTGGCAACGGCGGCACTGGCAAAGCCACCACTGCCGGGCACGTGCTGCTGCACACGCCCAACGGCCCCTTCATCCTGCGCGACGTGCTGCACGTCCCAGGCGCCGCCGAGCAACTGCTCTCCGTGCGGCAAGCCACGCGGCGTGGCCTGAGCTTCAAGTTCATGGCCGACGCCTGCGAGATCTGGCAGGGCGACCAGGTCCTGGCCACCGCGCCCTGCCACGGCGACTCAGTCTACACCCTGACGGGCCGGGCCGAGCAGGCCCACGTGGCGCGCGTCTCCAAGGAGAGCCCCCAACTCTGGCACCAGCGCTTCGGCCACCTGGGCTACGACAACCTGGCGCGCCTTCAGACCAAGGACATGGTCACCGGCATCGCCACCACCGCCAACGACTTCAAGGCGGCAGGCGCCGGGCCACCGTGTGAGCCCTGCGCCCTCGGCAAAGCGCAGCGTGCGCCGTTCAAGGCGAGCGGCGACAGCGCCGCCTCCTCCAAGTTGGAGCTGCTGCACACCGACGTGTGCGGCCCGCTGCCTGTCACCTCCCTGGGAGGCAGCAAGTACTTCGTGACCATCCTGGACGACTACACCAAGTCCTCCACCGTGCACACCCTGGCACACAAGTCCGAGACGGCTGCGGCCGTCAAGGCAACCATCACCCAGCTGGAGACTCAAGGCGGCACCCGCGTGCGGCGCTTGCGCTGCGACAACGGCTCCGAGTACATCAACCAAGAGCTGAAGGCCTTCTGTGCATCGAAGGGCATCATGCTGGAGACCACCGTTCGCTACAGCCCGGAGCAGAACGGCGCGGCCGAGCGCCTCAACCGCACCCTGCTGGACAAGGTTCGTCCCATGCTGGAGGATGCCCACCTGCCCAAGTCCCTGTGGGCAGAGGCCCTGGCCACTGCCAACTACCTGCGCAACCGGTCACCTGTGAGCGGCCGCGACAAGGACCCCATCGAGCTGCTCACCGGCACCAAGCCTGATGTCTCCCACCTGCGCATCTTCGGCACCAGCTGCTACGCGCTCATCCCCAAGCAGCTGCGCAACAAGCTGGCCCCTACCAGCGAGCCTGGACGCCTCATCGGCTACCCGCCCGGCACCAAGGGCTACAAAATCCTCCTGGACAGCGGGCGCATCGTCATCAGCCGCGACGTCACCTTCAACGAAGGACCTGGCCACCTGGAGCACAGTCCCAGCACCCTGCTGCCCCCACGGCGCGACTCCGTCGCCGTCAGCGACGATGAGGAGGGCGCCGAGACCGTGGGAGCGGCGCACGACAGCGGTGCGGAGGAGGAGCAGGAGCAAGCACCGCCGCCGCCGCCGCTGGCAGATGGCCCACGGCGCAACCCTGTCCGAGCGGCAGCGCAGCGCCCGGCATCTGTGTGGCAGCTGGACGGCTACCGCGCCACCACTGCCCAGGCCCACCTGGCAGTCATCACCGAGCCCACCACGCTGGAGGAGGCACTGGCCTCTGAGCAAGCCCCCTTCTGGCGGCAGGCCATGGACGAGGAGTATGCATCCCTGCTGGACAACAACACCTGGACGCTGGAGCGCACCCCGTAGGGCGTCAACCCCATCCCTGTCAAATGGGTGTTCAAGATCAAGCGCGACAGCACCGGCGCCGTGGAGCGGTACAAGGCCCGCCTCGTCGCCAAGGGTTTCCGCCAGCGCGAGGGCATCGACTACGAGGAGGTCTTCGCCCCCGTCAGCAAGTTCACCACCCTGCGCACCCTGCTGTCCATTGCTGCCACCAACGACTACGAGATCCACCAGCTGGACATCAAGACTGCTTTCCTCAACGGCGAGCTGGAGGAGGAGGTGTACATTCAGTAGCCCCCTGGCTACGAGGAGGGCAACGACGACATCTCCTGCCACCTGAACAAGGCACTCTACGGCCTGAAGCAGGCGCCCCGGGCCTGGCACAAGAAGCTCAAGTCCGTGCTGGAAGAGATGGGCTACATCGAGTCAAGCGCCGACCCCGCTCTCTTCATCAAGCCCAGCGCCGACCCCATCTACCTACTCATCTATGTCGACGACATACTGGTCGTTTCGATCGACGTCGCCGAGCTGCAGTCCACCAAGGTCCAGATCCTGGCTGCCTTCGACGCCCGCGACCTGGGCCCTGTCACCTACTTCTTGGGCATGGAGATCATCCGCGACCGCGCCAACCGGACCATCAAGCTGGCACAGAAGCGCATGACGGCTGACCTGCTGACCAAGTTCAACCTGGGTGAGGCCAAGCCCCTGAGCACCCCACTCAGCACCGCCACCAAGCTCACCAGCGTCGGCGAGCCCATGGACGCACGCACCCCCGGCTATGCTCAGCTGGTTGGGAGCCTGCTGTATCTGTCAGTCTGCACACGCCCCGACATCGCCCAAGCCGTGGGAGCTCTCGCCCGCTACATGTCCAAGCCCAGCCTCGCCCACTGGCAGGCAGCCAAGGGCGTGCTGCGCTACCTGGCGGGCACCGCCAACTACGGCATCACCTTTGGCGCTGGCGGCCCCGGGCTGGAGGCCTACTGCGACGCAGACTACGCCGGCGACATCGACACCCGGCGCTCCACCACCGCCTACGTCTTCATCCTCAACGGCGGTGCCATCAGCTGGTCCAGCCGCCTGCAGCAGACCGTGGCGGCCTCCACCACCGAGGCCGAGTACATGGCGGCAGCCGCCGCCATCAAGGAGGCCCTCTGGCTGCGCACCCTGTTGGGCAACCTGGGCCAGCCCATCCAAACCATCCCCATGCTGGCTGATAGCCAGGGCGCCATCAAGCTGCTCAAGAACCCCGTCTTCTCCATGCGCTCCAAGCACATCGACGTCATCTACCATTTTGCCCGCGAGCGCGTGGCACGACGTTTCCTTCTCCTACATCAAGACTGACCACATGGTCGCCGACTCCCTGACCAAGCCCGTGCCGGCAACCAAGTTCGACTACTGCCGCACCGCCATGGGCATCACCCCCTGCAGTTGAGCAGTCTGCGTGGGAGTGTTGGACGGCGGGCCACCTGGCTGCACCAGCGCCCGCCAGCTGTCCAGCCTGCTCACCTACAGCACCCACCGCGTTGGGACGCGGCCAGACCGAAAGCCAGATGGCCAAACCGAAAGCCACGCGCCCCACACCCGCGCCAGCTGGCAAAACCCAACGGTCAGCTTCCCCGACCCAATGCCATCTGTCAGCACCCTCCAGCTGGCGGCGACATCTGGCGGCCACCCGCCATCTGGCCATTCTCCCATGCATGCATATAATCCCCTGCATTTCGCCTTGTTTGTCATTCTCTCCTAGTGCCCTTCCTCAGTGACTGCCCTCTGCAGTCTGGTGTAAAGCCCTTCTCTCACAACACGCCCAAGGGGGCCAATTGCACCCATGTCGAGGCCTCCCAGGCCAGTTTTGAGTGCAGAATCGTGATCCCCGCCCCCTAAAACCCCAGGGGGAGGCAGGAGAGGCCCCAGAAGCCCCGTTTAAAAAACTGGCCAGCGGGTCAAATGGTGCAGGTCAAATGGAGGGGGTATTTGTACCGCAAACGATACCCCTTTTTGCCTCATCGGGTAATCGAATCTTACCCCTATTTTGACCAATTTCATAGTTCCACTGCTGAAATGTGAGCTATATACGTAGGTGCACGTAGGGTGCATTACTACTCGCATTGTGGCATCATGTAGCACCTTATTGTAGGTGGTAAAAATGTCTCCAAAAGGCGGGGCGGCGGAAAACAATGCAACACCACCCATTCAGTTATCCAGCACAGTAGCGGACACTGCCACACCCTGCCACACTAATATACACGTGACAAGTGGTACGGGTGCGCAGCGACGTAGGCGGCACTGTTGGGAGTCAAAGACACCCCCTTAGGTTGCAACAATCATTCCACTAAGCCCTGCTGTAGTGATGCAAGCGGTAGAGCAACACACGGCCGCGCGCGTTGCCGATGGCCAGGTATCCGCTGTTTGGGCTGAAGGCTGCGTCGTGCACGTAGTGCAGGGGCGATTTGGAGGTCGGCCAGTTGCTGAACACGGTCATCGTGGGCACATGCACCACCCTGCACCAGCCGCGGCATGCGGCATGGCAGTTCGTTTTGCCCCCACGCTTGGCTTCCATTGAACGGGTGTCGACACCACCTTCCGTAGCAGGGGAGCTCGACACCAGTGCAGCGAGGCTCCGTCAGTGAACAACACGTCCAGCTACCCATAACCTCACCTCAGCGCGTCACGCTTTAGCCTGGACGCCATGACCATCATTTGGCAATCGTGGTTGAAAGCCAGCGTGTCGATGCTGGTGGTCAGGTTCAGCACCGTCTTGAGAGGCTTGCCTGCACACTTGTCCATAATCCTTGCTGGACATCCATCCGGTTTTGTTTGGTGCGACGTGGTTGCAAGCAATCAGCTTCGCTCACCTGCGCTTGGTGCCTCGGGTAGCACCCAGCCTTCTCCACTGCTAAATACAGGTTGCTGGGGCTGCGAGGGTTGCGCCCGTGCGTAGATGTTGACTACGCCGCTGTTGGAGCCTGCGTGCGGACCAACGGCCCGTGCATGCACACCAATCAGCAACTAGACACAAGTCACGCTCCTGCTGACTGCAAGCAGGCCTGGCCCACCTGTGGCGAAGAGGGTGCCGTCAGACGCGCAGGCCATGCTGGCGCCGTTTAGGCACCCCTCGTCCTGATGCCGCTGCAAGCAGCGCTGCGTGCGCAGGTCCCAGACATACACTGCATGAGCATGGGATGAGCGGCGAGGTGGGCCACAGGCAAGGGAGCACGAGGGGAATGGAGGACGCAAGCGATTTTCTGCCCGTCTTCCATGGCAGCAGCCCGTACCTGTGCCGTCGCCGCCGCTGGTGAGGAGCTGAGTGCCATCGGCGGTGAAGGCACCGGTGCGGGCAGTCCCATTCATCTTCAGCGTGCCAACCATCTGCAGCAGGCAGGTGAGTGAGTGACCGCCAGCACCACCGTGCTCCTCCTGCCAGCCTAATCTAGACGCGCGGGCCACGAAGCGAGGAGGGCCACCTCGGGACGCAGCCCAGCCAACTACCACTGCACAACCGTGGCAGGGTGTGAGCTGCGCCTCACCTGTTTGGTGTGCAAGCTGACCAGCGGCACGTGCCCCTCGTTGCCAAAGAAGGCAGCGACTGCGCAGCAACCAAACAGAAACAGCGCCGATGGTCAATCGAGCCAGAGAGTGGTGCACCCACAAGCACGGGGCACTTGCAGCAGAACGCCCCCAAGCCCAGCATCAGCCCAGCTCTGCAGCGCTGAACAGCACAACTGATGTGCTGGCCGGGGCAACAACGAAGCTCACTGGGTTGCGGACTGTGTTGGCTGGTCACAAAGCTCTCGAAGCTCTTCTCATCGCGCCATGCACGCAGCGAGGCCAGGCGCTCCACCGCCCGCGACTCCACATCTAACAAGTAGAAGAAGCGGCGGCGGCCACTCAATACCACCTGCAGGGGGTGGGGTGGGTGGGTGTACGGTGGGTGGGCTGGGTGGTGGACAGCCTGGGTGGGCACGTGTGGGAGAGTGAGGCCACCCGCCATGCGGGTGGACCAAGGCAGCGGGGGCTGACTGAGTGGGCGCCGCACCCCAATCCACCACCCCCTGCCACACCATCCCCGCCCCCTCAGCCACGTCCTCTGTGGACCTTCGGGTGCGGGCGGGTGGCAGCAGCGGCGGCGCGGGCCCGGGAGCCCCGGCGCGTCATTGCCCCTCCCAACCCGCGGCAATGCGACACCGGGCGCTCGCGCAGGGGCTGGGGTGGGCTGGGTGGTGGGTGGCCGGGTGGGATGGGTAGGGCCACTGCCCCCCCTGGGCCAACCGGCCCCGCCTGGGCCAGGAATGCGTCGCCGCAGATGGCTGGCCCTGTGCCCAGCAGCGGCGGCCACCCCCACTTCTATGCAGACACCCCCATCGCCTGCCCAGTCGCTTCAGTGCGTCGAATGGCGAGCACAGGCGCAGCGCGGGTGAACATGCATGCAACGAGAGCGTGAACAAAGCGACGGCCTGTCTTGGCAGCGCATTTCCTCACTCGACGCTGCCAAAACTTAGCTGTGCTGTGAAACGCACCTTGCTGCCGCCCGCTGCAAAGGCCGCCTTGTGCACTGGCATGTCCTCAATAAACCAGCTAGCAGCGCGCTGGTTCCTACAGGGAAGAACAGTGAGGCGCAGATTTCAAGCAGCCCACGGGGCAACAGCAATGCGCTCCAGCAGACAAACACCGCCATCACAAGCTGCTGCTGCTGCACATGGTGTTTGGCCACCGCATCAGGAACGAAGTCTCATGCAAGGAGTCCCATGCAAACGCACTTCACGCCATCCACAGTGAACAGGCAAACCCGGCGATCCAGGCCCGCGGTCAGCAGCAGCTCGCCATTCTGGTGGAACTCCACGCTCCTGCAGCAGTGGCAGAATTAGCACCAGGGAAGTCAGCATGATGCAGGTGACAGCTT
Source organism: Chlorella variabilis (assembly GCF_000147415.1). Taxonomy (NCBI): domain Eukaryota; kingdom Viridiplantae; phylum Chlorophyta; class Trebouxiophyceae; order Chlorellales; family Chlorellaceae; genus Chlorella; species Chlorella variabilis. Next base: position 1,190,601 of record NW_005435072.1, on the reverse strand, counting down.
AGGTGACAGCACAGTCCACAGCAACAACCCAGGATGAAAGAACGACAGCACATGGCGGCAGCGGCACAAACAGGTCGCCAAGACATGCCGCCAGCATACTTAAGAGCTGCAGCATGCAGCCTGCGCCACTTTTGACTCTGGCGCCACCGACAACAGCAGCAGCAAGCGTTGGGGCAAGGGCAACAGCCAGGGAGGGCCATCCAGCGGCACGCACTTGACAGCACCCTTGCAGGGTTCAGTCTGGTTGGCATCCTTGAGCCGCGTCGTCTCCAGCATGCTCGGTGGCAGTGCGGCGCCGCGGGCCAGCAGGCCACCCGCTCGCTGCAGCAGGCGCTCGGCAGCTTCGGCCGCTTCATCCTCGGTGTCGCTGCCGGCATCGCCATGCTCTGCTGCTCGCTGCCTCTGCTTGGACGCCTTCTTTACGCTGGCCCACGCTGTGCGTGGGTTGAGCTTGTTGTGTTGCTGCCGCAAACGCTGCTCGTACTGCTGGCCTGCACCCCAACATGAGTTGCGAAGCGCAGGCGGCATCGGGCCACGAGGCGGTGCAGGTTTGGGGCGGCCCAGCAAGCTCATGCTGCAGGCGTTGGGGTCAGGCAGCGGGAGCATGTGCACAAGAGCTGCTCCAGGGCAGACAGGGCTGCCCCGGTGGCGGCACTGCCCCCCACCTGTCAACTCCACTTCATCCTCTGCTTGGCGCAGCTTGCGCAGCTGGTTGCGGGCCGCCACATTGACCCGCAGGTGTGCATCCTGGGGGTCCTCCCATGCCGGACGCTTGCGCTGCTGCCGCGCGCTGGCGGGCGGCACCTTGTTGGCGCCCCGGCGGTCTTCATACAGAAGCAACCCACCCCCACCGTGCTGCCGTTGGCGCCGGCCCTCCTCCTCGTCTCTCTCATCCATGATTTGGTCTTCGTCTGCTGCTGCCGCGCCTGCAGCATACGACCGCAAAAAGGCGGCCAGTGCGCTGCCGTGTGCCTCGTCGTCGTCCACCGCCTCCTGGCCTAGCTGCTCCAGCGCCTGCTCGTCCCGGCCAAACAACAGGCTCTCGAGCTCCGCCTCCTGATGCGTGCACGGCAGGGGAAATGGTGACTCCAGGGGGGAGGCCCAACAAATTGCATGCAGTGTGCGCCTGCTCACTCGCCTGCCCATCCGTCAGCTTTCTCGCCTTGCGCCCCACATGCCGCCCCGGCCCCTCGTCGACTAGCATTGTGCTTTGTTGCTGCTGCCCACGTTCTGAATGCAGGTTGCCACTGCGCCGGTGGGCGGCCAGGGGGGTCGTGACAATGGCAGGAAGGCTGCATGCATGATGGACGCGACATGCGTGAGATTTTTGGGGGCGCCGACGTGGCCTAGCCATCGACGATGGCCATCCTGCGCCCAAAATTGCACAGGTAGTCCATCAATCCCCACCGGCATTGAAAGATCGCGCGGGCGACCGATTGCATCGCTCACGTCCCGATCAGACATCCCGAGACCTGCAAGCAACATCTCACGCACTCTCCTCGTTCACCAGGGCCCCCATGCCCAGCCCTGGATCGGTGCCAGGCCGGGCGCTGCTGTCGCTGCTGCTGCTGGCCGCGGTAACGGCCGGTGGCGGCACCCGCGACCGTCCGACCACACAGCACGACCCCGCCCCCAAGCTCAACGTGCACATTGTCTGCCACAGCCACGACGATGCTGGGTGGTTGAAGACGGTTGATCAGTACTACTACGGCGCCAACAACACCATCCAGGTGCGCGCGTAGGGGTCGTGCGGGAAGCAGAAGACGGAAGGGGCAGCCAGCGGCATGCATTCAAGGCACTATAACTTTCTTCCCGCTGCTTTGCTCCCAGGTGGCAGGCGTGCAGTACATCCTGGACACGGTGGTGCAGGCGCTGGCCGCCAACCCCGCCCGCAAGTTTGTGTACGGCGAGATGGTGTGCGCCGGGCTGGGTGCCGCTCCCCTGATTCCGTGCCGTGCTCGCTTCACAAGTGCCTGTCATCTGCCGCCAGGGGTGGTGGGCGCTGCCGGCTGGAATGCCATCCTTTCCATGCCATGCTATCCTCTACTGCCCCCGCAGAGCTTCTTCATGCGCTGGTGGGCGCAGCAGGATGAGGACATGCATGCGCTGGTGACGCAGCTGGTGCAAGATGGCCAAGTGCGTAAGCAAGCAGCATTCGCTGCTTACACCTGCTGCGTGCCTGCGATGCAGCTGTTGCACCAAAAGCATTGCCATTGAACATTGCAGTTGGAGTTTGTGAATGGCGGATACGTGCAGCAGGATGAGGCCACAGCACACTATGTGGCAATGATCGACCAGACAACACTCGGACACACGTCTGGGAGCTGCCAGCACCTGTGCCAGCTCATTGCGGATGCCTTGCAATGCATTCATGCCGCGCCTTGGCTTGCGACTCCAGCGTTAACTACTGCCTCCTCGCAGGTTCCTGCGCAAGACGTTTGGGACCATCCCCCGAGTGGGCTGGCAGATTGACCCATTTGGTCACTCTGCCACACAGGCAAGCCCCACAGCCTGCCTGGGCGTGGCAGTGGCACCAGACCTCACACCCTGGTGGTCCACAGACTTGCTTGGCCAGGATTTGGGGCTGCCACCATGCAGGCCGGCTTGTTGTCTGCCCACGTAGGCTTTGACGCGCTCTTCTTTGGACGTGCAGACTATCAGGCATGACACGCATGATTGGCTGCTTGCCTGCTGGGCTCTAGTGTGGTGAACCTGCATGCAGCGCGACAGTGTGCCGACCAGCCTGCCCACCTGCTGGAGCGCGTGTCCCCGCCTGCGCCACAGGACATGGCGCATCGCAAGAACCTGACGGCCATGGAGATGGTGTGGCAGGGGTCCAACTCCCTGGAGGATGCCACCGTTTTCACTGGCAACTTCATCAGTGGTGAGCGTATGCGGCAGGTGGTGGTGTTTCCTGTGGACGTGTCGCTCCTTGAAACAGCATTTGATTCTAGCATGGTCCCCAAGTGCGTGCAGGCAACTATGGACCGCCTGAGGGATTTGGTTTCGAGTGGGGTTGCCCGCCAATCATGGACGATTCACGCCTGGACGAGTACAATGTGCAGGACAGGCACGCTTGGGACAGCAGTTCTATGAGCTACAGGGCTAGCAATTCCTCCCAGCCATTGCAGCGAGGCATGCATGCACTTGCTGCCCCTTATAACGCTGCTGTGCCGACCTGCCGATCTGCCGGCTTGCAGAGTCGATGCCTTTGTGGAGCAGTGCCGGGCAGTTGCCGGGGTCACCCGTGGCCCCGACATCATGCTGCAACTGGGCTCCGACTTCCAGTATGCCAATGCTCACCTACAGTACAAGAACCTGGACAAGCTAATCCGTGCTGTAAATGCCGATGGCCGCCTCAACGCCTTCTACTCCACCCCCGCAGAGTGAGTTTATCATGTGTGCCGAGGCTTGTATCCACAGTCAGGATGGCAAGACAGCACGTGAAGGGGACAAACTAGATGATCCTTTGCTGCAGGTATGTGCGCGCCAAGCATGCCTACAGCGGCGAGCGCTGGCCACTTAAGTCTGATGATTTCTATCCATATGCCGACTTTCCACATGCCTATTGGACAGGTGACCGCCGCATAACATTTGTCGTTTTGCGGTTGTAATCAGGGGCATCATTCCTCATACCGCTGGTGCTTGGCAAAGCTTGCGTGGCCCCTCACGGGCGCAGGCTACTTCACCAGTCGCCCCGCCAGCAAGGGCTACATCCGTGCAGCTACCTCTTTTCTACAGGCGGCACGCCAGCTGGAGGCGTTCATGGGGCTCCCCGAGGGAGGTACGCGCCGCTGCGGTACTTGCTGTAAGGGTGCCCTGACACCATTTGAAACCTGATCAGCTCGAGCGCATGCTGCTGCCACGGACCCTATGGCTGCAGGACCCACTACACATGCGCTAGAAGAAGCGGTGAGCCTGCTCCAGCACCATGATGCCATCACCGGCACTGAGAAACAGCACGTGGCCTGCGACTACCACAGGCGCCTGCACAGGGGTGAGTGTGCTATGCGTTTGGAGACAGTGATTGCCATAGCGCAGCTGCCAGCTGGTGGCATCCATTTGCTCTGGCGCAAGCCAGGCGGCCTACCCCTCCGCCGCTTCCGTGCAGGGCTCAAGGAGGCGCAGGTGGTGGTTACCTCTTTACTGGAGGCGCTTATTCGTGGCCAGTACACGCCCGGCGGTGGCCCTGGGCATCATGGTGCTGCTGACGGCAGCAGCGTGTTGGCCAGCGAAGCACGGACGCGTATCGGCACAGCTGCCAGCCTGCACCGCCGCCTGCAAAAGGAGGAGGGGCAGGCGCGGGCACAGCCCAACCCCGTGGACACACCCATTGAACTGGAGGTCTGCGACTGGCTCAACATCACTGCCTGCAACACCACAGGTAGCCTCAATGCTGCCGTCCTGAGCCACATACGTCCAGAACTGTCAGGATGTATCATTCTGAAGTCCCCTATGCATACTTTAAGGATATTTTCAGAATGACGCACATTGTCTCACAGCTTCTTTTCTCTCCGTTTCCAGTGCGCTTATCGGCCACAGGCAAGGGCTTCATGGTGGTGGCCTACAATCCTCTGGGATGGAGCCGTGAGGCTCCCTTGCGGGTGCCGGTGGACTCTGGTGCAACCTGTACCTGGCATGTGACGGGTGGGTGGGCAAGTTGCCAACTCTGCATCAGACTCCAGTTGCTTTGATTGCACTCAACATTAGCCATGCGGCCAATCTCTTTTTCTTGGTGCAGGCCCCGAGGGCGATGAGATGGCATCGCAGCTGGTCCCTGCCTCACACAGCACCAACTCTTTGCAGCAGCTCCTGGCGGGCGTAAATGCCACCTCTCCCACAACGTTTGGGAATGCTGGTGGGTGCCGATCTTTGGCATGTCGCCCCAGCCACAAACTGCAGCTGCCGCTTTCTGCTCGAGGCGCCATATGAGCCTCAAGCTGACGTGTCGGAATGTGTCTCGGCATGCAGAATTGGTGTTTGTGGCGCGGCTGCCGCCCCTGGGTTACAGCACCTTCTTCGTTCAGCCCTGTGCTCACAGCATGCATGACAGCAGCATCGGCAAGCTGGAGGAGGCAGCACATCGGGATTCTGCACCCAAACCTGCTGGGCCAACAGACGCAAAGCTGTTGCAGGCCAGCAACGGCAGTACAGAGCCCGAGCGCTATGTGCTGCTAGACAATGGAGTTGTGAGCCTTGAGTTTGACACGTACACAGGTGAGCGCCTGATGTGGTCTCAGCTGTGCTGTGCCGTGCTTTTTTGCGCTGGACACATCCTCTGCAGATGGCAGCGGGTTGGAGCATAGACAATCCATGGACGGCAGATGCACATCCTGCTCCTAATCCTGCTTTGCTGCCGCTCCTCCTGCCGCCCTAGGCCTGCTGCGCAGCATGAGCTCACAGGGCACTTCAGTGCAGCTGTCCACCTTCTTTGGCTGGTACAACAGCAGCGATGGGCTGGAGGTGCAGGAGAACAGGGGCCAGTCCAGCGGCGCCTACATCTTCAGGTGTGGATCAGCGCGCAGCTCAGACCGCACCAACAGCCATTGGCAAGGTCTTGCACTGTGTGGGTCCCCTGCTGCTGTTGTAGGCCCAACGGGTTCTACAACATGAGCAGCTCAAGTGAGGGCGGCAGCTGGTGGAGCAGCCTGGTGGGGCAGCTGTTGCCCGGCAAGAAGCACCGCAAAGTCGCGCAGCTTGAGCTGGTGCGTGGTGGAACGGTTTTGGAGGCGCGCCAGGTGTTCTCCAATTGGGCCACGCTGGTCACCAGGTAAAGGAGCAGCAGAAGGTTACTTTAGCCAGTGGAGGGGGGCAATGGTCAGCCTCCACCATTCCTCTTGCGCCTGGCTGCCAGTTCGCTGCCGCCCTGTCCGCAGGTTGTACCGGGGGCAGCCGCAGGTGGAGGTGGAGTGGACCGTGGGACCTATCCCCATCGAGGATGGTCTGGGAAAGGAGGTGGTGCTGGTGGTGAGTGAGTGGACACATACTTTGTTGATGGATGCCGTGCTTGGCACGCTCTGAAGTCAAGGGGTCCTCTGCTAGATGATGCTTGGGCCCCATCCGCCTCGTGCCCTCCACTCGATCTCGTCGCTGCCGCAATGCAGTACACCAGTGACATTGACAGTGGTGACGGGTTCTGGACGGATGCAAATGGCCGAGAGATGGTCAAGCGCACGAGGCAAGTATGCAGGGGCGATGCTGCATGAAACAGCGCTCTGTCAGCCAGATGCACATGTGATACTTACTTGTGCTGACGGCCATTCATGATCTCAATGCAGGAATTGTCGGCCCAGCTGGGAGCTGAACGTAACGGAGCCAGTGGCAGGCAACTACTACCCACTCACGGCTGCCATGTACATCCAGGATGCCGACAGGCAGCTGGCGGTGCTCACTGACCGTGCACAGGGTGAGGGGGCAGCTAGTGCGGTTCAGACCTCATCTGGCCCGTATTATTGCGACGTCCAGGGAGAATGTGTGTCGCGGGATGTTATCCTTCTAAGCACTGGGCCGCATGCATCGTCTTGGTTGCAGGAGGGGCCTCGCTGCGGAGTGGACAGATGGAGGTCATGGTGCACCGTCGCACGCTCACAGGTGTGGCTAGTTTGCTGTTGCAGCCAGCCACTGTTCAGCATCAGGCCACTCTCCTGGTCAGGACATGCCCTGCCCCAGCACACCTACCTTCCTGTTGACTCTCACAGATGATGCACGGGGCGTTGGTGAACCGCTGAACGAGACTGCCTGCGGCTGCTCGTTTTGCAACTGCCCAGGCAAGTGTTGAATACTATTCATATGCTACCATGGTGCCCTGTCAGCTGCCGGCTCAACAGGGCGCCGCTCTGCTGTCCTGCAATTGCAGGCTTGGTTGTCCGTGGCAAGCACTGGCTGCTGCTAGCATCGCTGGAGGAGGCTGCTCGGCCGCGCCGCACGCTGCAGCAGCAGCTCAACGACCCACCGCTGTTAGCATTCAGCGCCATCCCGCATGAGATTGGCAGGTGGGGTGAAGCAGCAAGTTGCACTGCTGTTGTGAACGACCTGTGGCGTTAGCAGTGCTGTTAGGTCGACGGTGCAGCTGCAATGCCGTCTGCTGCAGCTCCTCTGCCATTGACGGCCGAGTGGGCCTGCGGCGCACCTTCAGCCTCAGCGAGGGACACATCTTGCACAGGTGAGCAAGCTGCTGGCTAGGTGCGTACTCAACTTCCAATAGGACGCGTGGGTGTGGGTGTTGGTGGGGTCTGATGTTAGGGGGCTGCAAATGAAACACTAGATTGGCCCCCCACCACTACCACCCTCCCGAAGTTTCTGAGAAATCACCTTTGAAGGGGTGGCTGGGGGCGGTTAACAAGCGGTCGTCGGCGCCACGGGGCAGCATGACATGGCGGAGGTTAGGCCAACTCATGAGCCGCTTGCAGGGCTCTGCGACATTCCGCACGCAATCCTGTGGGTTCAGTCTCGAGGCCGGAGACTCTAGCTGCCTACGTAATCAGCATCGCACCTGGGGCCAAGCTGTGGCTCTGGGAGACTGTCACTGGCTTGTAGCGTCAGGACAGCCTGCGGGCCATATGCCGGCGCTACATCCCCGCTGACAAGTTAACTAGATATGCGGTAGGGGAGGGGCCAGCAGCTGCCCCGCTGCAGGTGGCGGCAGGAAATTGAGGGGCCGCAAGGCCTTTGCGAGGGGCAAGGGCTGACCCTGCACCTCAGTGGGCACTTGTTTTCTTATTTTGTGACTTCTGCCTGTCTTGTGCTGTCGCAACCTGCCAGGCGGTTGCCGCACAGCCCTATCAGGATTGTGTCCTCTTTACCAAGATATCCCTGGGCCCCTTTCTTTCAGCCACCCGCATGCTCGGATTCTAGCGTTTCATTTACAGCCCGTTTACAGGTGCGGCATGACTGGCTCGTTTTGCACGCCAACAGAAACCACAAGAGACTGCTGAACAATTGTTTGCACCGGATCGGGTGGGTGCGACCGGAATTCATCTGCTGGATCCACCAACCCTCACACCTGGTCCAAAACATACAAGAAAGACACAATTGTTATGGTGGTCATCAGCAGCCAGGTCCCACCCATAGTCCAGGTGACCTGCATGCGGTGCATAAACCATGCACCAGCCAATTGTTGAGGCAAACCGTCTGTCTCTGCTGCCGATTCAGCCCCAATTCGTCTAGTGGTGGTTGATGCCCGCCTAGTGGCCGGCCCCCTTGTCGCTTACCAGTGGGATGAAGAGGGCTTACCAGTGGGATGAACAGGTACAGAAAGCGCAGGCCCAGGGAGAAAAAGGTCTGTCCACGCAGGCATGTCTTCACCGCTTCGGCCTCTAGGAAGGTGCTGTTATTGTCGCCTGCCAGCCCTGCTGGCGCCAAATCTGTGTTGGTGGAGTGGTGGTAGTGCACCGCACGCACAAGGAAAGGATAGTGCACGAATAGGCGCAGCGCCTGCATCGCAAAGAGTGCATGGTGCGCTCTTGTGCCATGTGTGGCTGGTTGTAAAGCCGGCAGCATTTTGGGCAAGCTACGTGCCTGTGCCAGTGCGAAGAAGGAGAGGAACAACGCAGCCACCGCGGTTCCCAGCTTGGCCTCGGGACCGATGATGCTGCTGCCGCCGGTCAGGGGATCCCTGCGGCTGCATGCGCGGAAATGCAAACATGGCCTTCAGTGCCCGTTACAAGATGTGGAGGGCCCAGGGCAGGCACAACCGTCAAAGCCGCTCATCCTGCTGCCACACAGCGTCGCTGTGCCATATGCGTGCCTCATCTGCCGCACCGCCTCCATCTTGTCGCCATCCAGCACCACGTTGATCAGGGTCGTGACCCTGCACTGGCAGATAGAGAGCCCGCTTTGCATGCATTGCATGGCACTGCCTTTAGCATGCCCCTCCCAAGGTCGCCTTGCCGGTGCTCACCCAACAGAGGCGCCCGTGCCAAGGATGGACGCAGCGGTGATTGGGTTCCTGCGGGCGCACGGTGACCTTGTGGATCCAGAGCGGCAAGTTTTGTAGGCAGCCTTGAAGCGTACCGCATAGTCTGCACCGCCAGGTTGAGGTCTGCATCACTACCAGAAGCCAGCACTGCCAGCGTGAACAGCTGCCGTGCAGTCTGCCCCGTCCTGTCCAGGCGGTGGTGACCAGCGCCACCTCGGGCCCCCCTGGCATGACCCGAGGCTCTGTCGTCTGTCAAGTGCCAGCTGTAATACCAGGCGTGGTAGAGGGAGAAAATTGCTAGGCTGAGCACAGCAAACAGCAGGTCCAAGGCCTGGGGAGTGGCCAGCCCTAGCGACAGCATGGCCGGGGCCATGCTGCTGGTCGACCCAACTGGAATGTTGGTCAATGCAAAGGCACACGTCTTGCTAGGCTGTGTAGGCCAAAATTCACTTTAGCATCCCGCCTTTCTTTTGCTGACCTGTCGCTCGTAACGCAGCAACGTGCACCTGCTGACGCTCAAGGACACGGGGGACAGCTACCTGGTCCGATTGGCGCACTTGTACCAGGTGAGCTGCCGCGACCAATGTTCAGCAAACAAGCTGCAACCTCTGCTCAAACTTGCTCCGTCGCTCCTTCGATGCAGGAGGGCGAGGACCCCGGCTTGTCGCGCCCCATCACTGAGAACCTGAACGCCGTGCTACAACTGCTGCAGTACCGCGAGGTGTGTGCCCCTGCTGGCAGGCAGTCTGCCGTGCCGCTTCCCAATACCTGCATGCTGTCCGTGTTTCCCACAGTGGCTGCCCGCCTGCAGATTCACGAGCTGTCGCTGTCGGGCAACCAGCTGCGTTCTGACATGCTGCGGGAGCGTTTGCGATTTGAAGCAGGCGACAGCCTGACCAACGATAGCTGGCCGGGCGCCGGCCCTGCCGGTGGGTTGCACCCTGCTCAGGAGCTAGATACGGGGGAGATGGCCAGGCTGCAAGAGGGGGCTCAAGTCATCGACTGCTCCAGTGAGTTTCATTCCATGCAGCCGTTGCTGGCAACGGGCAATTTGTGCCTAATTCAGGGCCCTGCCCTGGCTAGCGCCGACATTGGCCGCGCGCTGCTTCCATGGCTGCAGGCGGATGCAGCAACGGCGAGCTGCTGGTCACGCTGAAGCCAATGGAGGTCCGAACCTTTCAGCTCATTTACCGCCCCTACTAGAGCGCCTTAACCACGGCGTTCTGCTGTTGTTGTTGTTTTAGCATTGGAGGTGCTCGCCTGCTGCTTTTGTTTTCAATCAACCAGATCGGTTCCGTTCGAGTGCAAACAAGTGCACAGTGCAATGGTGGGCAGCCGAGTCGACTTTCAGGAGGTCCCACTCCAGGACATAAACGCTGTTCAGAGGGCGGTTGGGACGTTAGTTCATGTGCGAACGCGAATTGGTAATCTTCATCGCGGGAATTACTCCGGGCGAAGGGGCGGCACGGCCGCCGCCCTCACCCGCCTCCCTCTTCCTGGGCACACCTGCAGGCTCTGCACCTGGATGATGTCACCCGACACCTCAGCAAGCCTGGAAACACAGAAGCATTCATGCGCTCGTTGCTGCAGTCTTACCTTTGCACACCCAACCAGACGTTGCTCGCGGCGCCCGATTTCCGGCAAGCCTGGCGCCTCAACCAGCCCTTCAGTAGACCCGTTCAGCCGCTTTCATTTCATTTGCATTTGCAACCAGATGACTCAAAAAACTGGACGCCCTTGCCTGGATGCAGATGCTGCGCGCTGATCGCAGAGCTGCATCGGCAGCATGAGGAGCGTAGCAACGACCAGGGCATGGCAGCAGAGGCAGCAGAGGCAGACACATACACACGCAGCGACCGTGCTGAGGCATTAGCCCAGCTGAAAGATCAGCTGCAGCTGGAGAGCCTGGTTCAGGTGAGGCTGTGTTTCGCTTGTTTTGTCAATTCAACTTTGCCTGTGAAAGCATGCATCCCCCAGCGTCTCCTAAGCAGTTCTCCACGCCCGCAGGAGCATGGATCTGCTATCTGCATCCACTTTATTGCATCGCATCCTGAGTGGCGGGGGCAGGGCCTGGGGGCCAAAATGATGTGCCACATCTGCCAGCTGGCTGACAGAGGCCACAAGCCGCTCTATTTGGAGGCCACCAGCGCCAGATCGCAGGTAGGTGTCGACTGAGTGGGCACTGGCTGGAAGGCGGCTGTCGCCTGCGCGCTCAATGGTTGGTGGTTGCCACCCCGCGCAGGCGCTGTATGCCAGGCACGGCTTTGTGCATGTGGCAGATAAACCTCTCGACAGAGAGGGTCCTGTGTTGCGGGTCATGGTGCGTGTTTCTCGAGCAACGTAAATTGAAGTTACATACAATGAAATGAGCTCCGGTCAACAATCAACAGTTCTGCCATACAGGTGGGGCCATGGCAGGGAGTGGCATGGGGATTACCCTGTATCAACGGCCTGCACGGAACTGAGGCCACTTGCCAAGCAAAGCAGAGGGCAGTGCAACAAAAGGGGAACAAAGCCTGGCCCCCTTCAAAAACTCACAAATAAACAGACAACATGCGAGAGATATGCAGCCAGCTTATAGTCACCAACCTACACGATGCGGTAGAGCACCCGATTTTTGCCGCTAAGAGGGAGTGTTGCGACACGTATCCCTGGATCCTTGGCCACCAAGTACTGCAGGAAGTGCTCATAGCTGGTCACCGACCGGCCGCACAGCAGCCGTCTGCAGCAAGAGGAAGGGAGAGGCGACAGGCCAAACTGTTTGGGGAAGCTGCATTCGGGTTTGCAAGCACCTCTTTTGGCCAGGTATCAGTGCACATCACGCATCAACAGTGCAGCTGCAACACATCAAGCCATCGGGCCAATCACCATTCGCCAGCGCCCCACCCAGCCCGCCAGCTGCCTGCACCTGGGGAACTCGCAGCTGTAGACGCAGCAGGGCACCACCGCAAAGGGCTTGCCATGAGCGATTGCCAGGTCAACAATGAACTCTGCACGCATCCAATGGGTGGATGCGACGTTGGGGACGGCAGGGCGACTGGCCCGTCCCAGTAGGGCATGTGCACGACCTGCGCACACCCAGCAATCCGCCACCATGAAGACAAGGGCAACGCGGCCGCACCTGTGGCTTGGTCGGGATACACGCCCACAATCACGCTACATTGTGTCAGGCGGTGCCAGGCCGTGGTCGCATCGCACACCTCTGGCGCGTGCCGCTGCTCTAGCTCCTGCTGCAGCTCACTTTGCTGCTGCAGCTCCGAAGTCAGGTGCTCAACAGACGGCTGGGCATCAGCAGCGCTCCTCATGTTGGAGCTGGCTTCAGCAACATGCGTGCCTGCGGTGCCTGCCGCCCACCACCGCTGGTCCTCATCCTCTGAGTCGCTTTCCACTGGGATGCTCCATGCCACCGCCTTCTTGCGGCTTGGCTGAGCGAGCTTGTCAACTGGCGGCGGTGTGACCGCTGCCGGGATCGTCGCTATGCTGGCCACCAGACTGACTGGCTCCTCACTTACGCCATCCACAGCATCTTGCTGCACCGTGGATACCTTGGGCTCGTGCGGGGCCACTGGCATGTGCCACTTGCCGTGCTGGGCCTGGCGCCGGGCCTGCAGGGTGCATGCCCCGCCGCAGGCTCGTAAAAGATGGTGGCAGGGCAAACCCATCAACCCACCCCGCAATTCCCACTCGCCTGCTCAAACACTGCTGGCCACTGCGCTGGTACGTCCCACGTGGCTGCCGGTGGCTGAAGCTCCTTCCGCTGCTCATCAAGGTCCAACAAGCTGCTTTCAGCCGCGCACACGCGGCCGCCACAGCTGCTGCTGCTCCTGCTGCTGGCACGCTCCCTGGAGCTGCCGCCACCCATGAGGCACGCAGCCAGCGCGGGGGTGATGACCAGCCGCAAATGGTCTGGCAGCAAGGCCCCAGTCACTGGCTGCGCTGCCGTTCCCTCTCCAGCATCCTCCTGTGCCTGCTGTGACAGGTTCTGCCAGCATCGCTGTGCTGCCGCGGCCTGCTCCACCGAGAGGCCAAAGCTAACCCGCTGGCGATCGTTGTAATGCGCAAACGGTTGGTTCCAGTGGTAGAATCCAGCCTGTGGCAGGGTAGCCAAAGCAGGGTGGAAGTCGTAAATGGAGACGTTCTGGTTCGCGGGATTGGCATTCACTCCTCAATTTTGTCTTCCACCACGCACCAGCAACCACTTGATGCGTTTGTGCAACTCCAGCGGGCGCGGCTCCAGCACGGTGGCAGGGGTGCCGTTGAGGTTGCAGAGTTCAAATGCGAGCTCGCCCGAGCCGCCAGCCACGTCTGGAAAGGGGGGGGGGGGGGGACAGACGCACGCTCCTATTGATGCTGTCGGCGCCTGGGAATGATGCCACACACACGTCGTCAAGGCTCGGTGCTCACCTAGCACGCCCGCGCCTTCTCTGAGCTTCTCTCGTCCAAAGGTGTCAATCAGGAATCTGCGAACCAGGTGACCAGCGCTTCTTCAGCTAGTGTTCAAAAGGTGCTTGGCAGCCAAGCCTCGGTCCCAAGCCACAAACCCCCTTTCTCACCTGCGGAAGGCACTGGCCCTAAACTTGTTCTTGGACTGTGACCGCCGCTGCGCCGGTCGTCGCGCAGTACCATCGCTGCTGCTGCCGCCGCCGAGTGCCGCCTTCAGTGCGGCTCTGTGGCAACAGCGGCAAGCGACAGTGTCCGTCATGCCACCAACAGCAGTCACAGGTTTGCTGCAATGCAAGGCAGGCATCTGCAGAACAAGCACAAATCTGGCAGCGCAACAGCTGCTGCTCACTGCTGCTGCGCCTGCTGCTGCCGCAGCGGCATGCCCAAGCATTCAATTGGGTGCTGGAAGATGCAGCGGTCACCAAAGACGCAAAAGCCCCGTGCCCGACAGCGCTTGCACACCTGCACTTGGGAGCAGCATTTCAACGCGTGACTCTGCAGAGAAGCGGGATTGAACCCCCAACCACGTCCCCCAAGTAAGTCTCCGGGGCCTGCTCACCGGTGCCTCTGCCGCAGCGCCCTTGGGTCCTGGTGGCAGCCTCGCCTTGGCGCAGCTCAGGTGTCTGCGTTTGTAAGCAGAATAATAAAATACACAAGCATCAAGTGGTGCACTTCCTTTACCTTACCTTCGGAGCGCACAAAGAAATAGGTAGTGCACTCCCGGTTGACGACGACGGGCAGGGTTTGGGCAGGGCAGCAAGCAGGGCGACTCACTTGTGGGAAGCGCCATCATCATCCTTCTACAAAGAGAGAGAGAGGGGAAACAACCGTGGCCGTGGCAGCTTTGTGGGCTGGGAGAGGAGTGGCCAGACTGCGGCCAATAACGCTGGCACTCACGCTGCACGCTCCGCTGCCACTCACCATGCGTTGCCCGGGGTTGATGAAAGAGTCGGAGGCCAGGCAAACACGGGACTCCAGGCTGTTTCCGCCCCAGTGCATAGCCAACAAGACGAGTCATGAGCTGCACCTGGGTGCATCAGGGGAAAACAGTGCTGCTTTATACGCGGGCTCAGAGTACTGCCTCGCTCGGATGTACTGCTCGCCTGGTGTGTCGCCATTCTCTGCTCCTGTTTGCCACACCCTTCTTTAACCTCTCTTCATCTTGCCTCCCACTCCAAGGTGCACAGCGGGCCATGGCGTCGGACCGGCTCGAGAGGCACAGAGTGGGCACCCTTTGCTCCCTGTACCTGATTGAGCAATACATCGATCGTGAGGCGGAGGAGAGGCTGTTGCGAGATATCAGGGCCAGCAAGCAGCAGTGGAAGGCCGTGTCCGGTCGGTGTTGCCGCTGCCTGCCGCTCAGGCGAGCGCGTGGGCGGGGGTGCGGGGGCGGGGCATACAGTTGTTGGTCGTGGGCCGCCTACCCCCACAATTTGCCTATGACCTTCCTGCAGGACGCAAGCTGCAGAACCTGGGAGGGATGGTGCACAAAAAGGGACTGGTCCCGGCACCGATGCCCAGCTGGTGCACGCCGCTGCTGGCCCGGCTGGCATCCGAGGGTGTCTACGGTGGACAGCTACCTAATCACGTGCTTGTGAACGCCTACCAGCCTGGGGAGGGTATTTTACCCCACGAAGATGGCCCGCTATATTACCCAGCAGTGGCGATCCTGAGCCTGGCGGCCCCTGCAGTGGTGCGCTTTGTGCGCAAGCGTAGCGCGGCAGAGGCGCATGCAGGTGGGTGCTGCCCATGCGTCAGGCCATGGCACAGGCCTGGCTGCGTCGTGCACTGCACGTGCATGCATGGTTGGATCTGCGTGCACCACCTTGGCACGGTGGGGGAACGCACAGATCCTGCTGGCTCTTGGGGGCCATGTGCAATGCAGCTGCGGCATTGGCCATGGTGGGCGAAGAACCGCACCAATTCAGCCATCAGCTGGTAGCGTCTGTGGTCTGCCAGCCCCGCAGCCTGCTCATCTTCAGGTAGGCTGTGGGCGTGCACAAGTGGAACCAATGCTTTATCGCCTCTAGTCTCTGTTTTCCCAGGGCTTATGTTTGCTGCCTGCCACAGAGACGAAGCTTACTCGGACTGTTTGCACGGCATTCTGGAGGCGGAGGTGGAGAGCATAGATGCTAGCGTGGTCAATGCACAGCAGGCGGGGTTGGCAATCGGGCAGGATCTGCCGCGGGGTGGGGAGCGGATATCGCTGACCGTGCGCCGAGTCCTGCACACTTACAGCTTGGACATCCGGCTGTAGGCCCGCATTGCGCTTGCCCTTGCTGCCTGTCGTCCTTCTTCCTCATTTACAAATGAAACAACAATCGACAGGCCGGCATGCTCAGGTAACCAGGAAGCATAGCCAGGGGATAGAGGCAAGCAGCCAATTGTATGGGAGCAGGAGCAATGGAGCAATCAACGTTCGCGCCTGCAAGGTCTATACAAACAGAAAAAGACTGAAAAACATGGCAACACACCATGTCAGAGTGCACTTCGCTGTTGCCTTTGCTGTGCTCACTGCGCCCCCATCTCCCTTTTGAACATCTCTATAAGCTCGACTTCCTCCTTGCTGCCCAGGTAGATGGGAGCCCTGCAGGTGGACGGACCCGGAGGGCGACAGAGGGGATTGAGATCTCTGGGCACGTGTGCAAGCAGGGCGAAACCCTAGCAAGCCCCACGCAGGAGTGGCCCCAACCGCACCTGTCATGAATGGAGTCGGGCATGGTCTCCAGGCTGCGCTGGGTTCCTGTGATGGCCTTGCCGCCTGCCTGCTCAACCAGCATAGCCATCGGGAAGCACTCATACAGCACACGCAGCTTCCCCTGCAGGCATTAGTGGCAGGTGCAGGCTCTCACTCGCATATGGCCCTCGTCCCACCAGGCGATGTCCCCCCCCCCCACACACACACACGCCCATGCTTTACAGCGCAGAGGTGCCCTCCTGGCCCCGGCTTGCCTTGGGGTTCTTCTTATCGGCCGGGTACATGAAGATGCCGCCATAGAGCAGGGTGCGGTGCACGTCGGCCACCATGGAGCCCACGTAGCGCAGGCTGTACGGCTTGCCGTTGTTGTACGTGCCCGCCTTGCACGCCTCCACGTACCTGCAAGCAGTACAGAAGCCGTGCGTGGCATCGGTGGGCTGCAGCAGCATCAGCATCAAGCTGGCATGCAAATGCCGGTTGGGGCCAGACCAGCATCTGAGTTGTTGTGCCGCTGCTGCGCTGCTGCCGCCCCAGTGCTTTCAACGCACTTCTTGGTGGCCGCATCCCAGTTGACTGCGTTGCCCTCGTTGATGGAATAGATCGGTCCGCGGCTGGGCACCTGCACTTTGGGGTGCGTGATCACGAACTCGCCTGCACGGGAGGGAAATGAACCACAGCATTGTGAATGAGAGGCATGGTCTATCTAGTTTTGCAACGCAACTAGTTGCCTGCCCAGACGCCCATCTTGCTCAGCCAGACCCACCCCACCCCCCACCCCCACCCACCCCCACGTACACACACACGCACAGCGCCTTCTCAGACACTCACCCAGCGTGGGGTCCAGAGTGAATCCAGCCACGCCCTTGCCCGTGGTGATCATCATGTAGCTCATGCTGCCATACATGCAGTACCCAGCCGCAACCATCTCCGTCCCTGGCTGCAGCAGTGACAGGCAGGGCATGGCGACCGCGGGCAGGTAAAAAGAATGAGCAGAGAATGAGTCGCTCTCCCTGCCACTGGCACAGGCTACCCACCCGCATCACGTCCTCCAGCGAGTAGTTGCCCGACCCCGGGTTCTTCGCCTTGTATATCCCAAAAATGGTGCCCACTGAAGGGGGGAGGTGCAGGGGCAAGCAGGTAGGCAGCAAGCGCGCGGCGAGGGCTTGCTGGTTGAAGAAGGCTGCACTTTCAGAGCGCCAGCTCTCCAACACCAGCTCTCCTGCCCCTTCCCTTCCCCGAGCCGCTCCGAAACGCCACACCTGACACGCCACAGTCAATGTTGGATGAGCCGTCCAGCGGGTCAAACACCACCACATAGTCGCCGCGGTGAGGCTCCTCAATGAAGATCGGCTCCTCCTCCTCCTCGGTGATCTGCAGTGGTTGGTGGCGGCGGCGGCAGGTGACGGCAGCTGGGTGGGCGGAGTGGAGTTGCGAGTCGAGTAGCAGCATCAAACACGCTGCTTCAAGGTCTACAACTGGAGCCTGCGTCCAAGCGAGCGCAGCCACTCATGACGCTCACCAGGATGCAACACTGCCCGGAGCGGCGCAGGCTGTTCTTGAACACCTCGTTGGCCACTAGGTCCAGTTTCTTCTGGTCCTCACCCTGCACATTGCTGCTTCCCGCCATCCCCATCATGCCGGCCAGGCCCGCCTGCGGCAGCATCGGCAGCAACAGCTGTAACGGCACCGCCCAACCTGTGTCAAGCCACAGGCTGCGCTGCTATGAGCTGAAAGTTGCCAACACCAGCGTGCATGCCGCTTGACCAACTGCCCCTCGTCAAATCTCTGCGCGCTGTTGCGCACCCACCCGGCGCACTGCAGAGCTGACAAATTTGCAGCCCACGCCGATGGCATTGAGCAGCACGGTGAGGCGGCCACGGGCATTCGGGGACTTGTGCTGCTGGGTGAGAATCCAGGCGCTCAGAGTCAGCGGGTCGGTCTGTAAATCAGAGGGTGGGGCGGCGGCAGCGGTGGCAGGTGGTGCGTCAGCAGCAGGAGAGCTGGGCGGCCTCGGAGTGCACCAGCGGCCTTTGCTGCCTTGACCTGGACTCCAGCCTGTCGCCAGTGACGAGTTTGGGGTGACTGCGTGTGTGGATAACAAACCTGCAGCAGCATCGGATCGACTGCTTCTACTTGCGACATCGTTGATGGCCGTAACTGGGCCACGCAGCTGCTGTCAGAGTCTGTGCAGGAAGCAGCGGCAAAGGTCAGCGCCGCTAAATTTGCCACGGTAGCCAGGAGCCGAGCACGCGGTCTCATGCGCCGATGCCGATGCAAGCTGAGGCAAGGAGGACGTCGCAAGGCCACGGCAGTACAGGCGCACTACAGGCGCACTACAGGCTCGCTGGCAGCTTCTTCGCAGCGCCCTGTAGCACCGCGTTTCGTTTGCCTCCCGCGGCCCACCGGCACTTCAACCCCTCAGCCGTCAATTCTGCAGTCGCAAACCACTCGCAACAACTTTTGGCAACCACACTCCAGCGCTTCAGTTCTTGCGGCAGGAAGATCAACAGCTCAGGCGCCAACTGCGGCAGGCGCTTGTGCACTAGCACCAACGGCATGCAGGCCGGCCAAGGCAGCGCCGCAGTGCTGCTGACGGTGCAGGCGGCGGAAATTCGGCGCGTTTCGGGAAAAGGCCTACACCAACAAGTTGTCGGGCAAGGCGCATTCACCATTTCTGCCGTGGACAAGCCAGCGCCGCAGCAGCAACGTCAGGGCAGTGCCTCTCCTGCAGCACAGCATGCGGCCCGCCCGCCCGCGCCAGCTCCGGCCGTGCCAGCGCAGCCCACCCGCCAGCTGCGCAAGGGCACGCCCGATGGCCAGTACGACAGCGATAGCTCAGAGGGCGGCGACAGCGGCTCCTGCAGCATTGTGGCGTCTGTGGGCAGCTTTTCGTGGGAGCTGTTGCCAGCCAGCCAGACGCTCAAGGTGTGTTGCCGTATTGTTGTTGCCGGCGCTCTGCCTGCCGCCGCACGCCTCGTGAGTCACCTGGCGCTGAGAGGCAGCCCTTCCTGTCTGTGTTCACCCTCAGGTGGGTGAGCTGACTTTCGTCTTCAGCACGGATCAGCAAGACTCGTTCCTCTTGGGTGAGCATGCCCCTGGACCAAAATCCGAGCAACAGGGCGGGGTCCACCGCGAGAAGCAACGCCTGCTGATCCGCTCCTGCACATCTAGCCTGAAACTCCGTCCATCCCTTGCTGTGAGCGCTTCCACCTGCCTGCATTTCTGCAGTGACCCTGGCGATGAACACGGATGCTGAGGCTGTGGGGATGCTGGAGGCCATCCTCGAGAGCTGTACCACCTTCAGGCACGGCTACTTTGTTCGCCCTGGCTGAACTCTGCCGGTGACCGAAATGCCACAGTTTACGTGGCCTGCTATGCGTTGGGCTTGCTCGGTCAACCCGCCGATGGCTACCGGCGTACTGCAGGGAGTCTACGACGCTGCTGGCAGACCCTCGGGCACAGGCGGGGGAGGTCGCTCTCGCCGAGCACGCCTACAAGAGCAGCCTCGCGCAAGGCGTGGAAGGCATGAGCAAGAGGCTCGCAACCGGCCTGCTGGTGAGTGGCAGGCTTGCCCTCCAGTTGTGCCACCTGCAACATTTGGCAGCAGCTCGGCTGTCAGAGCTGCTCTGTTACGAGAACAAGCTTACCCACGCCTGTAGGCCTCGGCTGCCTATGCTGCCAATAGCATCACCAAGAGCGCTGCCAAGCTGACACCTGCGGAGCCCACCGCCACACCAGTGGCTGTCTCCCCCAAGCTGAAGAAGAGGTGGGAACACAGGCAACTGCGAGAGTGGAATGTTTTGGGAAGTTGAGCGCTAGCTGCTTTTGCACAGCCATCCTGACAGACCCGCACAAGCTGACGAGCCTTCCCGCTGCCCACAGGCTGCGCCAGACGGAGCGGATGGCAGGCTTCACAGCCAAGGCGGTGCATGGAGCCGTCAGTGGCCTGGCGTGGATGGGTGCCAAAGTCGCTGGTGGCGGTGAGTGTCGGACATGTCGTGCCGCAAGGGAACGTTATTCCCCTTGCATTCTTGAAGCGGTCCTGATTTATCGAGGGTAGCTGATCTTTGTCAATGTCAAGGAGCCTAGATCCCCCTGTGGCCCAACATGCAGTGCTGCGGCTGGCGGGTGCAAACAAGCCGTTGAAGCCAGGGGAGGAGGCAGGCGAGTAGATAGCGACACCTACACACTTGTGATATAGTCTACAAGTCTGTTATGTGCCATAAGTCAGTCTCATCACTTATTTGACCACCCTGCTGACGGGTGCAGGCACGCTGCGCGAGATGGCGCAAGCCTCGGTACTTGGCTTCGGCGAAGTATGGGATGCGATGGAGAGCGCGGGCAAGGTAGTCTTGCTGTCAAGTCGCGACGGTGTTTCTGACGTTTTGCGTTTCAGGTGAGTGCAAAAAAATAAAATAAAATAAAATAAAATAAAATAAAATAAAATAAAATAAAATAAAATAAAATAAAATAAAATAAAATAAAAAAATAGGAGGTGAGTGCAAGAATGCATAAAGATTCAACCTTTTTGGCCGATTTGTCCTGCACCATGATGTCAACGGCAGGCTGTCTGCTGGGCATGATGTAGGTATGGTGACGATGCTGCGGAAGCGAGCGTGAGCAGCATGAATGCGGCGGGCCACTCAGCAGATGCGCTCTATGCAGTGCGCAAGATTGGCGTGAAAACAGTGGCCAAGGCAGCAGCCAAGACGACAGCCAAAGGCGTTCTACACCAGTGGGCTGGCCTGGAGGGCGGGCAGGTCAAGACCAGCAGCACTCCCGCCCCGCTGCCTGCCACGCCCACCGCCCCTGGGCCGTAAGCAGAGAGTCACATGACTGTACAGTGTGATGACTGAACAGACAACCACCCATACAAGCAGCCATTGCGACTTACAGGCCCCAGGCGACTACCGCGCCGCAACCGACGCGATGCCGTACCGTAACTGTACCATGGCAAGTTTCTGATGGTCAGGTCCCGCAGGAAAGCGTTGAACGATGCTATCAAAGATAGCTACCATGCCGAGCAGGGCCCCCCTCGCTGCCCTTGCCCGCCTGCTCGCGGCAGCAGAACCCTCGTCACTTCCCGCTGCCCTACTGGCACGCACGATATGCAGTTCGGGTCGCCAAGCAGCACCATATCACCTCATGAGCTCGGCAGCTGTCCAGCCACGCGTTGCAGCCGCTGGCCCATGGCACTTGGTTCGCCGCTCCCAAGCGGGACACCTGCTCAGGCAGTTCAGCAAACATGCAGCAGCGGAAGGTGAATGCGATGTAGGCCTGCCGCGGCTGGGGCCTGGACCCGCCTGCCCTCAGCCACCGCCCCGCCTCGGCTGCTAGCAAACACTCTGACACTTGCGCCGCACGCGTTCTGTGTCGCACCATGCAGAGGCGGGCATCCAAAAGGCGGTGGAGGACACGCTGCGGCCCAAGGTGCTGCGCTTTTTCGCCTTCATCATGATCTGCAGCGCAGGTCTCAACGTGGTGCCTGCAGTGGCGGCACAGTCGGTGGGCAACTGCCTAGCGTTGCTGGATGCGCAGCAGCCCTTCATGGTCAAGGCCGGCTGCAGCCGGCTGCAGCTGCTGATGCGGCTGGAGGCGGCGCGGCAAAAGGCGGTGGAGGTGGGAGCGGCGCGCAAGCTGCTGGGCTTGGTGCAGCGCCCCGATGCAGACCATGGTGAGGGAGCGGGGGAAGAGGGGAGGAGGGAGGGCGTCTGGCGCACAGAGGCACCGTGGCGTCTCGCCGCACCTGTCGTCATCCAGCGATGATTCTCCTGGCCTGGCGTGCTGCTCGCTTGATTCGCTCGTGCTCGCGCTGTGCAGGCGTGGTGGACTATGCGCTATCCACACTGGAGGTGCTGGTGGCATCCGACGCGGGGCTGCAGTCGCTGGCGGACGAGGGTGGGGCAGCAGCGCTAGAGTCGTACCTGGCGGGCGTGGAGCAAACACCGTTGACGGAAGATGCCGTGTGGCGCGCGCAGCAGCTGCTGGCGGCACTCGGTGCGATTTGAACACTGGCTGCGTTTCAATGAATACATCCTCCTGTAAGTTCGGAGGTTATCCAAGTTTAGTTTTCCTGTTTTTGCACTTGCCGCGAGCTCGCTCGCTGGAGCAGCTTCCTTGGGCGCTCCTGCCCGCCGGCCGCCTGGCGCCACCGCTTTTTCCTGCATGGAGTTGGCGGGAGTCTGCCCGCCCCCCCCCCCATCAACCGTGCATACACATAACGCCGCAATGGCACAGGACGAGCGGAAAGTGGAGCAGGATGACGAACTGGATGCTCTGTGGAATGGTGAGCCGCTCAGCACAGCCACCGAGACTGACAAATTAGGACACGGAGTGCATGCCGCTTTGCCGCTGAGCGTGCTGCCGCAGCATCTCTGGCTCCCACCGCCCGCCCGCCCGCCCACAGTTGAGCCGCCGCGCCGCCAGGCCGTGCAGCAGCCACAGCATGCAGATCCCAGCAGCTCCGAGGAAGACAGCTACTTCCAAACGTCGCAAGACGAGAGGTGCGCTGCTTTGGGGAGCGTCCTGGGTGCCATGGGCGAGATTGCTTGTGTTCTTGCTTGTGTTCGAGTTCTTGCTTGTGTTCGAGTTCTGTCCGTCTCTGCAAGGTGCAGCGAGGACAGCGCCGTGCAACAGGCTAGGGAGGCGGCTGCCCGGCTGAAGGACTACGGGGAGGATTTGGAGGCGGCGACGGCACAGCAGCCGCGTGCAGCGGCGGGGGCACTGCCGTCTGCGGCGGCGGCCTTCAACTCGGTGGACGGCCCACCTGCTTACCTGGACCCCGAGGTGCTACTGCTGCTTGCTTGCGTTGCTGGTATTGCAGGCTGGTGGATGGCGCACGCACAGGCCCTCTGCCTCGCATCCCCGGTCAGCCATTGTCCTGCACCCTTTTTGCCTAATGCTCCTGACCCCCTGTCCTACAACCTTACAGGCCACGCGGCCCCTGGCGGTGGCAGTGCATAAGGCCGTCAACAACGTGGGAGCAGACGGTGGCTCTTTGCCCGACCCGCACTCTCAGAACCGGCTCATGAACAAGCGGGGGCAGGCGGTTGGGGAGTGGGACGTGAGCCAGATGGCACCCAAGCTAAAGGAGCAGTGAGTGAATGGGGCACAACCTGCTATTGTGGGGGTGCTGCCGCTGCTGCTGTGCCGTAGGGTAGACTCCCGTCATGCTGCCCATCGCCACTTGTAAGCCGAATCCATAATGCCGTGGAGTGCTTTGTCGTTAACGTTCAGCTTTTCTCCCTTTCCTTGCGCAGGCAAGGAAAGGAAAAAGGTGTAATTACTGGTGCTGCGGTACGCTTCCGCACTGAGGACAGGGTTGGCACCGTCAGCGCGGCGCAGGTGCGTTGGTGGTCCTGGCGCTGTGGCGCAGTCGAGCTCCCAATGTGGCCAGTTCCAGCCATCTTTTCAGATGCCTGCTGATCTGTGGTGGTGCATGTGCCCTACCGCAGATTGCCATGCTGGGAGGGCAGTGGGGTGGAGACGAAGGGGTTGAGGAAGAGGCAGCGGGCGCAGGTCCCAGCGCCAAGCACCCTGTGCCCAAGGGCAAGCCCAGCAAGCCCATGGGCGTGGATGAGTTCTTGGACAAGGGCGTGGGCGGCGCGCTGCTGCCACGCAAGCGGTGCGTTGCCTGCCTTGCCTGCTGCGCTATGCTATGCTGCATATGACGTGCAGCTTGAAGCAGCTCGGTCGTGTTCTCTGCCATGATGCAGTACGGTGGGTGCAACTGCCGTCTTTCATTTTCAGCTCGATTGCCCGCTGATGCCCCATGCCTGTGCAGGCAAGACCGCAAGGACAAGGAGAAGGACAAACGGGTGCGGGGCCAGAGCACGCACGCCAACTGGAAGTCGGAGGTGGGGCTGCGACCTCGGTGGAATGTCGGAATGTGCACAGCACATTTGGTGGCTGCTGGACTGGGATTACATCACGTTGCTTGCTTGTTTGCATTGCTGCAGGCAGAAATGGTGCTGCGCCAGCAGTACGACTGAGCTGGGGAGCTTTTTGGCACGCCTAGCTTTGTGCTGACATACAATTAACGGGGTGGTGGATGGTTTTCCACCTAGCAGCTCCTTCTGTCGAGCTGCCCCCAACTCTGCCGCTGGTCGCGCGGCTGCAATGAAAGCTGGCGACTTCTTGTGACATGAGACATAGTGGAAACTGTTGTCACATGGGAAATACTGCATACTTTTGGTTGGCATTGGGATGCCTATCAGAGTGGTTCAGCAAATTCAGAACGAAACGCGGCAGAACCCTCGCGCTGCGCCAGTGTCAGTTCATCTTCAGACACAGTTCCTGACGTTGCCTGCTTCTGACTGGTCAGCATGCTCCGCGGCTGGCTGGGATGGTCGGCAGCCTGGGTCGGTCGGCAGCCTGAGACTCAGGGTGCGCGCTGGTGCCGATGGGGGGGCCGCCGCCTGCCGTGATTCTGCGTATTCGCCACCGCCGCCGCTGCCTGGCTGCAACGCATAGCCCTTGTATGCCTCTGAGCCATCCTGTTGAACAGGCTGTTGGGTCTGGGCTGTAAAAGTTGCCGTTTTGTGCCTTACTGACTGCAAATGCAGTGGTATACCATATGGCTTTGGCATCTGTTGTTGGCAAAACAATGGGGGTCAGCAGTGGCGTTGGCGGTGTCAATGGATGAGAGGGAGAGATAAGGAAAGGGCGAGAGAAAGCCAAAACAAACAAATGGGGCAGCCGAGAGAATGAAAAATGAGGTGGTACAGTTATTCCTTGTCAAAGAAATGAAAGGGTACGGTGCAAGACAACGGTACAATGGGCAGGAGTGCTCAGCATTGCGCGGGAAAAGCACGACATCAAGCCCGTGCAGGAACTGCAAGTTCACCAGCCGCAGCATTGTGCGTCATGAGTGTGTGTCATGAGCCAGTGGTCGCGGGCGCTGGGGGCGAAGTGAAGCGCGTGAAGGGTGACGAGCGGGAGCCAGAGGAGGAGGTGAGCACCAGGCGCCGCTGTAGGCTGCCCGAGCTGTCCTTCTCGCGGCGCGAGCGGCCGCTGCGGCTGCCCTGCGATCGCCCCGTGCCCGAGCTGGCGCCAGACAGGGGGCCGTGCGGCGAATGCACCCCTTCCCGGGACAGTTCCTCTGTCAGCTCAGTGACCAGGCTCTCCTCCAGGGCTGACTGCACGGAAGGGGACGGGGCAGGCCGGGGTGGCCGCCATGCTCCTGCCCCCGATGCCCTGCCTCCTGTCCGTGCGCCTGATGTTGGGGCTTCAGATGCGTTGCTATAAGGCCCCGCATCATGCTGCTGCTGCCCGTCCAACTGCTGCTGCTGCCGCTGGCTGTCGAGGCTGTTGCGGTGGCTGCCGGGCTGCGCGCCGGCGTCACCAACGCTGCTCTTAGTGAGCGGCGCATTACCGCTAGATGGGCCGAAGGCTCCAAAGGGCGTGGCCAAAGCAGAGGGCGAGGACAGCGCGGCCCCCGACCCAACAGACTGCAGCACCTCCAGCTGCGGCGGCATCGCATTGGCCTCTATCAGCCGCTCCACCAGCTCCGTGGAGGTGGGGCGCAGGGCGGGGTCGGGACTGAGGCAGCGATACATGAGTTGAACCACCTCGGCAGGGCACTCCTCGGGCACCCTGCGGGCAGGGAGGATCCGAAGGCAAAAGTAGGGCGCGGGCAGAGGGTAAAGCTCATGTGTTGACCCCCCTGCCAGCCTAGCAAGAAACGCCGCTCACTTTGGGTCGCGCAGCTGCCCGCGCACAGGTAGTTTGCCGGTGCAAATCTCCCAGAGGACCACTGCGGACAAGGCAGGCAGGCAAGCAAAGACGCAAGTGCGTGTGAGCAGCAAGGGGTGCAGGCTGAACATCATGGAGGATGCCAGCGGCGAACGCAGATTTTCTAGAAGGGTCCCAGAGCCAGCGAGCCGCGGACCTCCAAAGGAGTAGACATCGGCCTTGGCGCCGCACCGCTGGCCCATCAGCAGCTCCGGCGCCGACCTGTGATCGCAGAGGGCAAGGCGGGGGGAACGGGGAAATGAGGGCGAGGTGCAGGCAGAGCGTGGGAGGCAGCGGCAAAAGGCCCATGCTCTCTGGAGCACTCTGCCCACTCACCAGGCCAGCGTTCCTACCACGCCCGACACATAATCGCCCGCCATGATCTTGGCCATCCCCACATCGCCCACCTTGGCGGTGCCATCCCTGCAGGCAACAGCAAATTGAGGGCTGCTGGCAGGCACCCCCAGCTCCCCCTGCACCAAACTGCCCTCACCCCACCTGCCCTCCTCCACACTGTGCTGCACCTGGTGCCTGACCCACCTGGTCAGCAGCACGTTTGCCGACTTGATGTCGAGGTGCAGGATGCGTCGAGAGTGGAGGTAGACGAGCGCACGAGCGACATCCAGTGCGATCTGCACCATACACAGCATTGCATGAGAAAGCGAACACAGGCAGGGAGGCCGCCAGTGCCAGACAGTTGGACGCAGGCTTACCTTTTTGCCTTTGCGGTACCAGCTGACCTTCTTGCCACGCAGATTGTGGGTCAGGTTGCCGCCCTCCATGTACTCAGTCACCAGCAGCGTGCGCTGGTCCTTGAAGCAGGCACCCTGCAGGTCATGGACGGGAGGCAGTTGGCATGATATATTGTGCGGAGGACACGCCAGGAGAGGCTGTCATTGCAGGCCATGGCCCGGCGAGCCGGCAGGGGCGAGCCTCCCTAGGATCAGGCCGGCAGCATACATGTCTTCCAGCACCCGCCCACCTGGAACTGCAGGATGTTGGTGTCTCGGCAGGCACGCAGGATGGAGATCTCCTGCACAAAGTCTTCATCAGTCATGGATTTGAGCACCTCGGAGTTGACCTGCAGGTGGGTGGGGAGGGGCGGGAGCCAGATGTCAAGGCCACACAGGCCAACAGTACTAGTTTTTGGACTAACATGCAAATTGAATGGTGGTGGCAGCAGGGGCGGCGCAGCCACTCACGGAGCCCAGCGCCTTGACTGCCACAGGCTGCACTCCGTTGCGCATGGCTTTGTACACCTGCAGCGCCAGCATCAGGGAGAAAAATTGTACCTCCAAGACAGAGAATGTGAGAAAACAGCTGTTAACAGTTGCAGCCCACCTAAACTCACCGTGCCAAAGCCGCCAGAGCCAAGCTGCCAGTCTGCGCCATCCGGCCGCCTCAGGATCTCAATCTCTGCAGCAAAAGTACCATTGCAGCACGTCAGGATGCAAACGGATGTTTGCGGGGGGCTTGATTTGAAATCAATGCTGAGCAACAAGCCAACTTGACCATCCGCAGTTGCAGGTGGCAGCAGCACGCACCCTCTGGCCGTATCTCCCAGTCTGACAGCTGGAGCACCGACTGCTCCTTGGCAGACAGGCAGGGGGTGCTGTCACTGCTGGCACCGCCCCCCTCCATGGAAGTGCGGCCTGACGGCTGCAACTTGTCGCTGGTTGCCCCAGCAGAGGGCTGCTGTGGCAGCGAGCAACCCGAAGGGTACTGCTGTAAAGCCTGCTGGTAGTGGGGCAGCCACAGCGGGGCTGACTGTGCCCCCATGGACCCCCCTGCTGTGCTCATTGACGGCAATGCCTCGAGCTCTGCTGACCGGGCTTCTCTAAGGCAGGAGAGGCCCACAGTGCTGCGATACATCCCAACCCCGTTCTGCCCGACCGCCACGATGGCCGCGGCCGAGCCTGCACTGCTTGGAAGCTGAGGCGACGGCTTGCCGCTTGCCGGGTAAAACAGACCTGTCTCGGGATCCTGCAGGAACAAGGCACCCATGTCAAGATGGTCGACAGGCAGCACGCAGGCAAGCATACCATCAACTCTGCTCAACGGTGGGCAATTGCGCAACAGCAGGCCCCCAACAACAGGTGGGGCTATGTTTGCTGGTGCCTGCGTGGAGCCTAAAGCCATGGCCAAGAAAGCTGGCTTACCTGATAAAAGCTCTCTTTGGCGCTTGCAGCATGTTGCTCAGCAGCTCGTCGGCGCTGACGTCGCCGCCACAGCAATCCCGCCGCCACGGCGGCCACCACACCCGCCACCGCCACAGGCACCGCCACCGCGGCAACGGGGAAGCTGCTGCCGCCATCAGAGCTCCCGGATGGTGGCAGAGCTGCGCAGGCGGCGGTGTCGGATGCTAATGTGTCCAGGCAGAGCACATCTTCTGCGGCGCAGACCTGAAAGGGCGCTCCGGCTGGCGCCGTCGGACAAAGGTCTGGATTGCCGGGTTGAACAATGATGTCCTGCAGGTTTGCCAGCTCAGACCAGCTGGCGGGGATGGTGCCACTGAGGTCATTGCCGTAGATCGTCCTGCAGTCGCCCCCCAAAAGGCGTGGCAATCCATTAAGGGGCTGGGCGCGTAGCAGAGCCTGGGGCACACGCATGCGGAGTGGCAGCAATAGCACAAAACACAAGCCCAGCATAATGTTACGGAGGGCTCACAGGGCACGTAAGTTCCTGGGATAGGGGCCCCATTCCGGCAGTGGCCCCGACAGCCCCGTGTTGGACACATTCAGGTCCTGTAGCTGAGGCAGTGAGTCGTTTGCTGCGCCCCAGGCAGCAGGGAGGGTGCCGTTCAGGCCGGGGTTGTCTGATAGCGTCAGCTGCTTCAGCACAGTGAAGGACCCAGGCTCGCCCCACTCTGGTGGCAGTGTGCCAGTCAGGAGGTTGCCATGCAGCGTGCTGCAGGAGTCCAGTGTGTTGAGGGTGGAAGGCAGGGTCGTCAGAGCGAGTTGATTGCAAGTAGGAGCAGCTGAAGCGGATGGGTCCGAGGCTACAAAAACATCAACACTGGGCAAGGCAGCCTGTGCTCACAGATACTCTAGCGCTTGGGTTGCATTATAGGAGGAATTCCAGAAGTATCTGCAGAATGAAAGGTGGCAGGCGGTGGTGGTGATTGTGGTGTGCGTGGGTGGGTGGGGCGTAGGACCGCTGCCAGTTAGCCAGCCTCACAGTGAATGGGCCCTCCTGGCTCGTCTCAGCTGCGCCCCGCCCCAAGCACCCAAAGCTTTGTGGCAGCACTGCCCCAGCTCACCCCTGCGTTCCCCAGTCAGATGGCAGAGTGCCTGCATCGAGGGGCGCAAAACAAATGGCAGATAATCCCAGCAAACTCCTCAGACCAGCCTGTTTCCTCTTCAAATTGCAAAGCCGGTTCAAATTGCAGAGCCGGCAAAAAGGAGGGGGTCTGCCGTGGGGCCATCGCCATGCTGCCGCTGCCGCACCTGTGAACAGATTGTTCTCCAGCCGCACAATGGACATCGTGATCATGCCGTTGACGTACGAGGGCAGCGGCCCCGACATCTGGTTGTTGGCAAAGTTACTGCATGGGAAAGCATTGCCGCCGCCGTTGTCACACTGCTTTCATGGCACCTTCACCAAGCCCCGACTCCTTTCTCCAGCCCTACCCTGAAGCTGCTTTGCTGGCTGCAAGCTGCAACACAGATGCAAGCAAGCTGCTTGAGCATGCAAGACGACAACCGACACTGTAGGGAGACCAATGGGCTCGCGACTCACAATGACATGACACTCCAGAAGCTTGTGTTGGTGACAGCAAACCCGGCGGGGAATGGACCGCTGAGCCGGTTGCCTGCCAACTGCGGATGGTGGCAAGAGAGGCATTTGGCCAGCCACCTCAGGGCGCTGCTCAGTCGTGCAGCGGTACACGGGTAGTAAATACTGGAGCCCACTGGAGCCAACATCCTTCAATGTCTCACCTGCAGATCTGCCAACGTCTCAAAGGCCGGGCCTACTGACCAGACATCAGGCATGTTGCCCGTCAGCTGGTTGTCATTCAGGTTGCTGCAGGCCGACGAGGTATACCAGCAGGCGGGAGTCAGCGAGCGGCTGTGCGGCAAGGGTTCCAGCAAGCAGGCAACTTAACAATCTCGCCAGCCATGCTGCGGCAGCCTCACAGCTCAAGCAGTGCCCGGAAGCTGCGCGGCTCTCCCCACTCCAGCGGTAGAGGTCCCGACAGCTCATTGCCGTCCAAGTACAGGTAGGCTATGTGCTGCAGCCGGTGCAGGCCAGATGTCAGCTGGCCACGGAAGGGCACCGTGCAACTGCCTCGGCAGGGCAGGCGCCTGCAGTCAGGCAAGCGGGGGCAAACAGCATGCTGACAGTCAGAACGCTGACAACAGGAATTGACGTGCGACGATGCAGGTCAGCAACAGGATACCGTTGTGCATGTGACACGGCGCAAGTCCATTGCTGCTCAAGGCAAGGACAGATAGCCACATGCTTACAGCGCGGTCACAAAGTTGCCCGCCTGCGAGAGGTAAGGGTTGCACCTGCAAAAGGAGTGCGGGGCGGGGGGGTTGCCGCCCAGCCGGTTGGCCAGCCAGCCACACAGGCGGGGCATGCTGCACCCCAGACAAGTCTGTCGAGTCGTGGCGGTGCTGCGTTCCCAAGGCGGCCTGCATCAAGTGCACGAGGCTCCCCACCAATTCACACTCACTCTACACCGCTCCAGTTGCACAGGGGGAGGCAGTCTGGGTCGTCAGTGCATTGCGTCCACCCCTGCAGCCCCCGCGCGGCTGCCGCCTCATCCCAGTTGGTGATCCCAGCTTTGAACGTCAACAACAGATCGGCCTCTGCAAACAACAAACCAAAGCGGCGGCGGGGCGCCCTGGCAGAGGTGAGGCAAACGAGTGAAGATGGCACACCGCCGGCGGCAACAAAAAGCGGGGAGCCCGCTCTCAGGGGTGGTCTCGCCCGGGCCAGCCCCCGCCGGCCGCCTCACCGGCGACACCTTCCAACGCCCGACTCACCGCTTTCCGTGGCTGCACCCGTCGCCGAGGCGTCCATGGCCTCGCCGTGAAGCGCCAGCAGCAGCAAGGCCACCAGCGCCAGAGTCATGGGGCCCTGCTAAGCGTCTAGTGCTAGCCTGGGGGGCCGCGGCTGCGGGGTCTGTAGCAGAGAAGCGCGTGCCGGCTGGGGTGGGCACTCGGGCCAGCCTGTTAGACCCGTTGCGGGGACATTTCGCTTGGACAAAGGAAGTTGGCGGCAGGCGGCGAGGCCGGGGGGTTTCCGTCCCATGGGACGGCCCTCGTGGCAACTTGGCACCAGGGTGGCGCACTCGTCGAACCCCTGATTTGGATGTCTTCAGCCAACACGTCCAGACTGACGGGCAGCAACCACCCGCCGTGACACCGACGACGACCACCTCGCTTCCACCCCCCCCAAACGCCCGCTTGCAATGCATGCTTATTAGGTTCCAACCCTCCATAGGTTCCAAAGGACGGCGCCTGAATGGAGGGTGCAGGCGCCAGAATGGAGGGTGCAATAGTGGGATGCAGCGGGCGTGTGCACCCGCCGCTCCGCCCGCCGCAGCACCCCAAACAAGCCGCTCCAGCGTGGCCTGTTTTACATTGATGGTTAAAAAGGTGACAGCACTCCCGTGCGGAAAAAAAACAACAGGACAGCGCTATACACAAACCAGCAGCCACCGCTCCAGGCAGCCACAAAGCCAACGCAGGTCTACAAGGGATGGGGTGGATGGCGCAGAGCAGCGATTGTCATGAGTGTCATGTGCAGCGGAGCCTCGCACGCAACATGCTTGTGACAGAGCATGCAACAGGATCCTTGCAAAGCGTTGTGCATGCCCAAGCCCACGCCCGGCTCACCTGCACCAGCACTTGTGTCTCTGCCGCCATGCTTCCTGGCGATCCAGGGTGCAGAGCTGCAGGGCATGCAGGATGATGCTCAGTGCCAGTCAGCCCTATTGCACTCGAGCGCTGGCTTACAGCAGGGCCAGCTGTGACTGCAGCCTGGCAGATTGCCTAGCAGCCAACCTGAGTTGAGCAGCAGCAGGCCCAAACCCAAGTACAGGGCGGCGGGGGCCAGCAGCTGCACCCCCGCCTTGCCCAAAAGAAAGTGGATGGCCTGCACACAGAGGTCTCAGGCATGGGGAGCTTGGCAGGGCGCAAGACATGATGCAACACACTTACGCCAACACGGCAGTGGCTCATTCAGGTGTGCTAACGGCCACATCGGCTGAATAGCCATATCTTGTCGCTGCCAGGGCTGGCATGCTGTCGCCACCCACTTGGCAGCTGGCACGGATGAGGTCCCCCAGCGACTTCTTGTCGTCCCTCTTGGCTCGTGCGGCCAGGCTGCCATGCTTCAGCTGGTGCCAGCCTGCGCGGCAGCAACCGCCCAAACAGGATTAGCCGGATAATGATTGCCGGCCAATGCAGGGGATTGCTGCCCCCCCACCAATGCAGCCTCGCCAGCCAGCCCACCAGTCAATGCTCTGTCAAGGTAACGCTGCAGCAGCGTTCGCAGGCCCAGTGCCATCACTGTAGCTGTACATAGCAGCGCGCCCGCCTGCATAAAAGCAAGCTGTTGGTCCGACAGATCAAGGAGCTCCTGGCACATGGGCCGCACCTGCAAGTGGCGGTGCAGGCCAGGGGGTGCAGGGCAAGGTTTTGAGGATCCAGGTAGGAAGGCCAACCATGCACTGGCTGACAACAGCCTGTCAAAGGCACACAGACTGATACAGAGCCCTTCACTCGAAGACCTTGCCAACCTCACTCACCCACAGCAGCGAGCTCAGTAGTGGCAGCAGCAGCTGGAAGTGCAAGCTCGCAGTCATCAGGGCCCCAGGAGCAATGTAGTCGCTGGCCCACTCAGGTGGATTCAGTTGCAGCCAGAAGGAGTGCACGAAGCGCAATGCCGGTGCATACAGCAGCACGCTGACCACGGCGGCGGCCAAAGCCAGCCCAACTTGCAGTGTGGATGCTGCGCAACAGAGTGGGGGGTGAACAACTACGTGAGGCAGAGCTAGACCAATGGCAGAAAACATCATGGCACATGCCAAACATTTATTCTTCGCCTACGGTTGCCAGCGTGGCCACCTGTTATGGCTATCAGTGGGATGGGCGCTGTGCCTTCCTTAAGCTCCCTGCTGCCTAGCGCCTTGATTGCCTCCTGAACGGTGGGGCCCACAGCGGCGGCCGCGCGCTGCGTGTCCCATGCTAGCACATTGCTGCCCCTGCGCAGGGGCACAAAACCGCATGGCTGGGCAACAGGCAGCAGCAATGCAAAGAAAAGGTTGCAGCAGCAGGAGCACCGCCTCACGCTGGTTGCAACACATGCAGCGCCAGGGCGGCGGCAAAGCCGCCTAGCCCCCAAAACACCGCCAGCGCCTTGTTGGAGGGCGAGGTGGTGCTGGAGAGGAGGTCCACCTGGAAGGTGCAGGAGAGCACTGCTTGTTGGGGTTTTGGTGAGCGTGAGAAGCCATTGTGCCGGCAATGCTAAAGCATTGCAAGGAGGCGAGTGGACAAGACATGCGGCAAGTGCAGGGAGCGCCCACCTGCGCCAGCATGGTCAAGGCCACAACGGTCAAGCCAAATGCCAGCATGGAGGGCCAGGCACTGCCGGGCCAGCCCAGCAGCTGCTCCGCCACCTCAGCGGCGGCGGTGCTGGAAAGTGCAAACAAGCCGACAATAAACTGTAGGGCCAACCACGAGAGCGGGGGCAGGTTTTTGATCAGTAAACCTTTGCTGGCCCGGCATTGAGGTTCGTTCTGTTGCAGCA
Organism: Chlorella variabilis; assembly: GCF_000147415.1. Lineage (NCBI taxonomy): Eukaryota > Viridiplantae > Chlorophyta > Trebouxiophyceae > Chlorellales > Chlorellaceae > Chlorella > Chlorella variabilis. The sequence continues at coordinate 1,157,050 of NW_005435072.1, read as the reverse complement.
AACCCACCAGGTTCTCAAAGGATCCGCGGTATGTGAGCTGCGCCGCCTGCTGGGCGCTGAGCGGGGCCAGCACCAGCGCCTCGGCGCCGCCCAGATCTATGTCGTCATCCTTCTTGCCCCGCCGGGCCTTGACCCGCTTGCTGCCGCTGGGTGCGCCGACGGCAACGTAATAGCACCGCAAGCCGCGGAGGGCTCGCAGCGGCAAGGCCAGCAGAGTGTTAAGCAGCAGGCCAAGCACCAAACTGGGCACCAGCTGGACCACGTGTGAGTCTTGAATTCTGGTGGGCATCGTGCCTGTGGGCACTAGGCTTCACTACTGCTTCTCCAGTGTGCTACAGTAAGGGGCACGCAGTGTGCCTGCGTGGCAGCCGAGCCGGGCGGCGGCGGCGGGCCACCCCTTCGCGAGCGGGCGGTGCACGAGTCGAAGGGTTCGTTCCTGCAGCCTCTGTCAACCAACGGACAGCGGTGTTTGTCTCACATAAACAGCAGTTGACGCAGCGGTCTCTGGTGTGACGGCGCCGGGCGGTGGATGGATGGCACTGACTGTCGCTCTTGGCCGCAAGGAAGCTCTTGGCTGCGCAAAAGGCCTGCTTTTGAGCTCCACGGGAGGGTACCGCCGTTGTACATCCAAACGAAAAGATAATGTGAAAAGGAGCGAAGGAAGGGGCAAGGTTGTATTGACAGTGGTGGTAGCGCGATTTGTGGGGTCCAAGCGCAACGCCAATATGCAATCCCTCCTTGCGGCGCCCGCATGCTCGCTTCAGCCCTTCAGGAATGGGCAACAGCAGCAGCAGCAGCAGCAGGGAAATGGCAGGTGAGAGGGCTGAGGGGCCCAGGCCAGTTGCTGCTCAGCCGCTGCGTCGCCGCCGTCCAACCAAGGAGCTGGCTGCACCGCCCCGCACACGCCGCGGTCCTGCTTCTGCAGGCTGTTACAAGCTGCTGGACCAGCCCAGCGTGCGTGTCTCGCTCGGCGCCGAGCGCTGCAATGCCCGGTGCAGGCCATCCAGTCGGGCAAGGGTGCGCCACCGCTTGCCACTGCCTTCCGACCCTCAACAGTGCCCCGCCGTGGCCTGGCTCGCCTGCGCCCAGGTGGCTGCGCTCGTCAGCTTGATTGATTCCCCTTCTTGGTGCAGGCAGCACCCGGCAGCATGATGATGGTGGCGAGGCGGCTGCGGGTCTGGGCTCGGATGTTCCACCGCCACCCGCCGCGGCACCTCCCCTGGTGGGCAGCGTCACCGCTGCAGATGACAGCAATAACAACGAGTCTAACAGCAGCAGCAGCGGCAGCAGGGGCACCTCTAGCCCTGCCAGCAGCAGCAGCTCCGCCGCACCTGCCGGCGAGGCAGCCACTGGCGACGGCTGGCCCGCCTGGCTGAGCAAGAGCGACGTGGAGACGGTCGCCATCGCGGTGGCTGTGTCATATGCCATCCGCCTTGTGATTGCAGAGCCGCGCTTTATCCCCTCGCTCTCCATGTTTCCCACCTTTGACGTCGGCGACCGCCTGGTGGCCGAGAAGCTGACCTTTCGCTTCTCCAGGTGCGCTCTTGGGGCAGGGGCTGCCAGCTGGCTGGGCTACTGGATGGATGTGGGCAAGCAATGGCAGCACAGGCGGGAAAAGCGAAGCAGATGCTGATTTTGGCTGTAGCGGTGGCACAGCGCTGGCCTTGTGTTGTCTTGCTATGCCTCCGTTGCACCCCCCCGACTGCCTGCCGACCCGTCACCCCCCCTCATTCACAGGCCACCCAGCACCGGTGACATTGTGATCTTCCGCCCTGCTCGTGGCGTGGGGCGCGATGCCAGCTGGCTGGATGACAACGTCTTCATTAAGCGCATCGTCGCCGTAGCAGGCGGGTGGCGGTTGGGTCATTTGGGCTGTCTGACCTGTCTGACGCTGACTGCTGTCATGGTTGTGGCTAATCTGTTGCGTGTGTGTGGTTCTGTGCCTGGCTTGTCTAAGCAGACCATGGTCCCAGATGCCATCAGCGCCAGCAGCCGGCCTGAGGCCACTTTGCCACCTGCACTAAGCCGCCTCGCTGCCCTTTCCCGCCCACCGCATTGCTTCCCGCAGGCGATGAAGTGGAGGTGCGTGGTGGCAAGCTGATTGTGAATGGGATGGCGCGGGAGGAGCCATACATCAACGAACCACCCAAGTACCAGCTGCAGCGGCTGGTGGTTCCCGAGGGGTGAGTGCGTCTGGATGCCTGCCCAGCGCTGCCTGTACACCTGCGTGTCCTTGTTCCCCTTGCTGCTCAACCTTGCCTTACCGTCCACATGCGCTTGTCCACACCTGCAGTTTTGTGTTTGTGATGGGGGACAATCGCAATAACAGCTATGACAGCCACATCTGGGGCCCGCTGCCTGTGGAGAACATCATCGGCCGCGCCTGTTGGAAGTACTGGCCGCCGCAGAAGTGGGGCGGGCTGGAGGACTGGAGCGACGTCAGCAAGCTGACGGGCAGCAGCGCAGGAGCTAAGGTGGTGCTGACGGCAGGCAACGGCGCCGTGCTGCCGCAGGCGCCGCCGCTCAGGTGATTTGCTGGTTGCAGGCGTGGCGACTGCGGTTTAAGTGCCGCGCGTTGCCTGCAGCCTTGTTTCGAGTGATTCGCTGTGGGGCTTACCTATCCCCTCCCTCCGTGCACATCATTTTATATTGAATGGTCAAACAAGCAAAGGAACAGAATGAAAGCGTTGAAAGGGGAAGCTTGTGTCGATTGAAAACTTGTGAGATACAAAAGGAGCCCCGAGAGCAGCAACGAGCGGACTTCAGAAGGCCTTCACCAGCCAATCTTGCTGCGCAGGGACGCCACCAGCTCCGCCATCATGGGTATACTCAGCGCCAAATTCAGCAGGAAGGCTGCGGCTTTGAGAACCAAGTAAATGATGCCTGCAGACGACGGTGCGGGCCAACTGATGTGAGATGGAGCAGGCAGCAGGCAGCAAGCAAGTTCGGCTGAACGCAGGCAAAGAGAGGGAAGGCAATGCCACAGCAGCAGATGGGCAGGCAGCAGGAAGTTAGGCGCGGCAGGCAGGCGGGCATAGCAGCCAGCAAGAACAGAGCCCGAGCGCGCGTGCGCGTCACCCACCCAGCGGCAGCCCCAGCACCACCGCAAGCAGAATGGCGATCAGGGCTATGGCCAGGACCGTCTCCAGGGCGTCCAGCACGAACTTGCGCCCTCTGGGCAAGAGAACCAAAAGCAACACCGGCAAGCCCAACATGACTAGCGCAGATGACACCAGGGCCGCCAGCTGGGTGTCATCGGGGGCCGCAAGCCCCCCTGTCTGCTGCAACAGGCCCGTGGCATAGGCCTTGACAATCAGCAGGTCCTGGTGTAGGGCCAGGGCAAACTGCTGCAGGGCCTGCATGGCTCCCGCCCGTGATGTACAAGGACAGGTGCATGCATAGGCAGTTCAGACTATTCTTCACCCCGGCGCGCTTAGGTGGCACGGCCCAGGCAGAAGACTCTCAGGACCCGTGCGCCCGATTCTAAACATCGCGGTGCTCTGTGACCCATCCACCCCGCTGTCTGGTGCTGTGTGCGCGTCCCGAGGGGCCCAGCTGTCGACCTCCTCAGCTGTGTTTCAAAGGACCAATCCAGCTTCACGCCAGAGCGCCCTGCCCGCCTGCCTGGGCAACATGGTGAACTTTCAGAGCGGCAGGCTGAGCGCCGAGGCCTACCAGCGACGCCGCGACGCCACCACAGCGGAGCAACTCGCGTTGCTCACCGCCGACTCCGCCTTCGCCAGCTGGCAGCTGAAGAAGGCGGCACGCGACAACCGGGCACGTGTGGCCAGCAATGCGCTGGCTGTCGTCGGCTGCGTTCTGCTCGTTGTCACCATGGCGTTGCTCAAGCCAGCCGCCGTCGGCCAGGTGCGGGGACAGGCTCCGCGGGAGAGCTCGAGGCGGAGTGCAGGATGGCTGCCTGCACGCCGCCCCCTGTTCTAGCCTCGGCTGTGCGGCTTGCCAGCCAACCTGACGCTGTGCTGCCCGCCTCACCGCCTCCGTTGTTGTTGCATGCTTGCGCTTCAGGAGGTGGCCAGCTATAGGCTGCAGGCGGTGCAGCGGGAGAGCGAGGTGGCGCTGGATGCCATCAGCGACCTCACTATCCAGCTGCGCCTGGCAGAGGAGGCACACGGTGCTGCAGCCGCGCGGCTGGAGGTGCTGGAAGCGGAGCAAGCTGCGGCGCGGGCCATGGAGCAGACGCAGCAGAGCGAGGCGGCACTTCTGGTGGCCGACATGACAGTGCAGCTGGAACAGATGAAAGCGGAGGTGGCGGCTGCCGAGGCGGCTTCCGAGGCAGCTGCCGCGCTGGCAGAAGCTGCGGTGGCGGCATCTGAGGCGCTGGGCGCTGCCTCAGCTGCCACGCCCTTGTTGCCGCCGCCCACCACCTGCCCAGCCCCATCGCCGTTCGAGCATGTCACCATCGTCAACCCCTCCCCTGGTGGGGCCTGGCCCTCCATTTCCGTGGGTCCCCACTGCAACTCCAGCCTTGCGGTGTCAGCACTGGCGGCGACAGCGCTGTTTAGCACCGATGGCACCCCCACCACCGCCCTCTACACATTTCTTGCCTCGCTGGGCTGCGCCGCGCTGGCAGTGCTGACCTACCTCCGCGGCAGGCGGGCCGCTGCATGTGAAGCAGAGCGCGCGACTCAGATGGCCGCGCGCCTTAAGGAGGCCTCCTTTGCACGCGACACTGCCGAGCAGTCGCTCACGCTGCTGGAGGCGGAGCTGCAACGGCGCATGAAGCAGCTGGATGAGGCACAGCAGCGCGCTGCTGATGCGAGTGAGTTGTCTGCTGCGGGAATGTGCGGCAACCCTCTTGTGTCTGCACCCGCTGTTGTATGCAGACTGATGCGATGGGCCTCTGCTCCTCATAATGCCTCTCCATTGCTGCCACCTGCAGCCTCCCCCAAGATTGGCACCATGCCAGCGCAGCACACGCCTGGGAAGGGCGAGCTGCCGCCGCCACCGGCCAGCCTGATTGAGGACTTCCTGCGGTCGCACAGCTTCATGGCGGTGCAGCAGGAGCAGATGCAGGAGTGGCTGGAGATGGAGCACCAGTTCGGGGAGATGCAGGCGGCGCTCGCAGAGCTGCAAGCCGCACTAACCGACAAGGATGCCCAGATTGCGGCGCTGGAGCAGGACTTCAGCGCGGTCCACGAGCACGGCAGGGTAAGCAGAATGGGGCCACGGCAGCGTCGTCTCTCTGGTGGAACGGCGGCGGCCCCTGCCTGCAAGCACAGCACGCAGCATGCCCCTGCGTGCTGCACTGCCCACCACCTCTTGCACCTGGCCGCCAACCAGCATTCCGCTATTGGGGATCCCGCCCCCCTGCGCCCTGCCTGCTCACCCCCACCTTGGCAATCCCCTTTTGCAGCTGGAGGTGCGAGCCCTGGAGGACCAGCTGAGCCAGGTGAAGGCATGGCTGAATGAGGCCCAGGAAGAGCTGCTGAACACACAGGCAGCCCTTCAGGAGCGTGAGATGGAGTGCCGCCGAGTTACCGGGCAGCTGGAGGCAATGCGGGTGCTGGCTGCCGGCGCTCAGGTGCGAGGCTTTTCAATGCGGCCATGCTTCTTCCAGTGGCTGAGTTTGGGGATTCTAGGAGGCCCCAGGTGTGTGCAGCGACCTGTTGCGGGCTGTGTCGTGCAGGCGAGTGAGGGGCATGGCCCAGCACTTCTGCGGCAGAACCTGGAGCTGGTGGCTCAGCTGCAGACTGTCAATGCGGCATATGAGGAGATGCAGGCGCAGCTGTCCTCTACCGGCGGCACCTCGCTGGCACTGACAGCGTTTGGGTCCAAGGGCCTCAGGCCGGTGAGCGGGCGATATGGCAACTGCTTGGGAACAGCAAATGAAGCCGTCTTATCCTGTTGCCAGTTGCTATTCTGCCATCTGGCATCGTCGCCATCCGTCCATCCTTGCCCCTCCCTCTCCCGCCTATGCACGCAGGCTTCTGCCACCTCCACCCTGCCGGGCACCCCTGCCGCCGACTTGACGTGCGAGGTGCAGTCGTGCTTGGACATCATGCGTGCCACACGGGTGCAGCTGGCGGACCGGCTGGCCCACAGCGCAGGCGTCTGCAAGGCAATGATTGACGACTGCCAGAAGCAGAGCTTGGGCGAACGGGGGGTGGGTGCCGCCGCTGACGACAACGACCAGGCGCTGGAGGCATTTGGGTCGCCGGCAGTGGCCTCGCCCTCCGCCTCTGAGCAGGAGGAGAGGGAGGGCGCATGCACGCCACTGGGCGTTAGCAGGCTGCACCATGCCAACCTGCCACCGCAGCAGGCGTCCTCCCCAGCCAAGAAGGCCCAGGCGCAGCCTGGACGGGGCGGCACCAGCGTCAGCCCCTCCTCGTGCAGCGTGGATGGCAGCATGAGGGCTGCATGGGAGGCGGCACATGCTCGGGTGGCGGAGGTCCGCGCGCAGCACACTAGCTGGGACCTGGCGGGGTTTGTGCAGGGTCTGGGCTTTGAGGTGAGCTCCCCCTGCAAGTGCAGTAAGGCGACCGCGGGGCAGTTGGCGAAATGCACCACAAAAGGTTTTGTTTGCTGGACTTGTTTCACCCACTGGCTGATCACTGCCCTCTGCACTGCAGATTGAGGAGGTGGGTGTCCCTGCCGACCGCGCTGACTTTCTGGCACTGAAGGCATCCTTGGAAGCAGCTCTGGAGGCATCTGCCACTGGCGCTTCCTCCCCGCAGAAGCGTGCGCTGGCTGGGGAGGCGATGCAAGTGAGATGGTGTGGCAGCAGCCGTCGTTGCCGGCTGGGTTATCAGGCGTGTTCTTTGGTGTCTGGTGTTTGCAGCGCTCGCATTCTGGCCACGAGCGGGAAGCATAGCAAATGGTGGCGCCGCAAGCTGCGCCATTCATGGATGGTTGCTGGTGCCCGCCCCTGCAGGTGCTGCGCGACTGGGAGTGGCCAGCCACCCGCATCAACACGCCGCCGCCGAGCCCCTTTTGGCGCATGCTTGGATTGCAGGCGTAGGCTGCCTGCCGGCTGGTACAGCTTATAGACCCTGCGCTCCCTGTTCAAAACATACGCAGTTGCTGACATCCCCTAGCAGTGTCGCCATCCGTCCTTCTCCCCCGTTAGAGACTACCAGTTAGAGAGAGCTAGCAGTTAAAGCAGCGTGTTAGCCTAGCCACACCGGCTGTAGTGTTATGGCCCTACGAACGTTGAGGCAGTGCAATATCTGGCTCCCAAGCTTCTCACGGGCTGTGATACGGTAATTTGCCCCCCTGCTTGCCCACTATTCGGCTTGTACCACCCCTCACTACCTGTCGCGCTACTTGTGTTTATACACCCAGATGTAAAGATGATTGGGTCTGTCAGGTAGCACATTCTACGAGGCCATGGCGCCTGCTAGGCGCGCACAGTGTGGGCGCAAGCGCCGCGGCGGTTAAAGCCAGGATGCGGGTGGTACCCTCCGCGCTTTTGTCCCGCCCTCCTACACAGTCTGGTAGAGGCCGCAACAAGCCACACATGTGATTGCGGGGAGCGCATATTCTGTTGTGACTGGCACCAACCTGCCAGCAGCATACTGACTCCCATTTTCTGACCCGCTGTTACAACGAACACCCTGCAAGCCCCCGTAGGCGATGTTCGATTGTGTGGCCCAAGCGCTGGGCCGTTCGCAGGCATTTCGCGACCACCTCCCACGCAGTGCAGCAGGGGGCTCTGTAGACGCGCCAGGGCCCTCAGCAGCTTTCTACTCTTCATTCTGGGCTTCTGGGCACGAGGTAGGCATGTCAGCGAAAGCCTGGCAAACAGGCATGCTGTCATGATGCATCCAGCGGTGCCACAATGTGCGGCGAGTATGGCTGAAACACCAAGCCTGTCGCCTGCAGGTCTCCTGGGTAATGCTAGCCATGACACATCGACCATGGCTATCAAGAGCGCTGCTGCATGCAAAAGAGGACCGGGGCAGCGGCGCCGGAAGCGGCTGGAGCGGCATCACAGCACCTTGTTTCTTCTTACATGCGGCCATTCATTTGACGTGGGCAAGGGTGGAGAGAACCTTGGCAGGCTGGTGCTCAAAGCTCGCCATAATCTAGTGCTGCGCGGCTGGCCAGGGCGACCTGCCATGGGGGCTGCAGCGTCATCCGTGGCGACGGCGCCTCCTCCGCCCCCGCCTGCTCCTCCCTCCCAACCACCTTCGTCTGACAGACATAGCGCGGCGATGCTGCTGCCAGATGCTGCATCTGGGGCTGCAGCTGCTGGGTGGGCTGGTGCTGGTGCTGTGGCGGCGACTGTAACAGTGATGACACAACTCCCACAAGCGTTTGACTGCTGTGGGCACAGAACGCACTCGGCGATTCTGCATGCTGCTGCTGGGACCCTCGGGTGGCTGCTCTGGTTGGTTGCTGCTGATGCTGCACACTGTCATCAGCGGTGCTGCGCGCTGCCAACGTACCCCCAGACGTGGCAGCGCCAGCCCGAGGGGAGGTGCCTGGCAGCGCTATGGTGCTGCTGGTGGCATGCTCAAGCATCTGTGTGCTTGCTAACAAAGGCAGCTCCCCTGGCTCAGAATCCGAGCCAGGCTCTACTCCCTCTGTCAACTTCTGCGCACGCAACTGCACTACAGAACGCCCCTGCTCATTTGAAACCGCTGCTGGTGGTACGTGCTGTTCCTGCTGCTGCTGCTGCTGGCCCTGCTGCCCTATCGTGGCCGTAGCACGCTGTCGCTTTGGCTGTTGTCCTCGCGACGCATCAGTCACCTGCTGCTGGTCATGGACAAGCTCAGCTTGGCTCCTTGAAGGTGATTGTTGAGCCTGAGCAGCGAGAGTCGAAGTCCGTCCTTGCAGCAGCTTGTCTGGCGCTGTTGCAATCTGCGGCTGGTTGGGCTGTGCATGCCAATGCGGCTGCTGCAGTGGCTGTCCCTCCAGCTGTAGCGGCGATTGCAGCTGCGGTTGGCTGCCCTCGTTCTGGCCTGGCTGGTGGGCAGGGCAGACCAGGAACTTTTTGGACACAAGGCGCGAGTCTGACGGACGACAGCGCACATGCCAGCCGTGGTGGCAAAGCAGGCACTGCGTGGCAGGGCAGCAGGACAGACCTCAGGCGAGGCGAAGTCGCCAGGTGAATGCCCACAGTTTCACGGCATTCTCACCTGCACCATGGGGATGCCGTCCCCGCTGGCGCCACACTGGAAGCAGTAGTGCAGCGAGCACTTGGCTCTGCGCCCACTGACGCTAATCTGCAAGGCAGGCAGACCGAGAAACGATGCTGTTATGGTGGCCCCGCATTGGTCCAGCGCAGGCAGCAGAGGCGCCATTTGAAAGCGCTCGCCAGCCAGGCATACCCTGGCCAAAGGGTTGGCGACAAGGCACTTCCAGTGATAATGGCGACCACAGTGCCCCATGCTGCACTTGAGTGTGCCGCTGAGGCCAGGTGCGCCGCCGCAGGTGAAGCAGGGGTGCCTGCACATCATGGCGCAGAAACATGACAACAAGAGGTGTGGTCTGGCGAGCGGCATGAACAGCCGGGCGCTGAAGCCCAGGATGAGCTGGAGGGAACATAATTCAGGCGTTCAACAGCAGCAAGAGTAGCTGCTGATGGGAAGAGCAAGACGCTGTCGCATGCCAGTGAGTGCCTTGCCTGTTGCTGGTGCACTCCTGGCAGCGGCGTAGAGCCCCAGGCCCTGCAGCTGGCGGGCTGCAGGAGTGGTGGAATGTGCGACGGCACGGGCCCTCACAGGTCCACAGCTGCTTGTCAAATGCTGCAGGCCAGCAGGAGCACCAGGCGCCGAGGTCATGAGGCACTCAGGCTTGGGGGCACGCACACAGTCCCAGGACATGGAAAAGGGCATGGCCGAAAAATCTCACCCTCATGTGGCACGCCCTCGCAGCATGTGAAGCACACCGCCGCGGGTGCTTTGCCAATTGTGAGCGAGCGGCCCAGGCCTGTCGGGCATGGGCTGGCGCCAGCAGAACTTGACGGCAATGCTGCTGCTGCAGCAGCACGGTTACGTGCACTGTGGCTGCTCCCCTTGCTTCCAGTGCTAAAGCTGCTGCGTGCACCCAGCTGGTATGCGTTGCTGGCACTGTCACCACCAGCAGGGGGTGGCAGCACAGCAACTGCATAGACTGCCGCTGATCTGGCCTGCTGCCGCTGCTGCTCCTGAGCTGCTGCTTGCTTGACTGCCAGCATCGCCGCCTGGGACTGCATCAGAGCCGTCGCAAGGAAAGCAACAACCGCATGCTGTTGCGCCTGCGCCTGCGCAAGTGCAAAGGGGGCCTTGCTAGCACAGCTGCTTGCTGCGGTGTTGCCAGATGCTGCTACTGTGGATGCGGCAAGCGCTGCAGCGGCGGGTGCTGCCGACAGAAGCAGCGCATGTCGCAGTGCTGCATCGTTGGGCAGCTGGGTCTGTAGCAGCACAGCTGCCTTGGCGGCCGCCACCTCTGCTGCTGTAAATCCGCCCGCGCCTGGAGTGGTCACCACTAGGCTGGTGCCGGTGAACAAAAGTGCTGCAACGTGGCTGGCGAGCAGCAGCAAACGTGGCATACCCATGGGCTGCAGCCCTTCCGCAGCTGCTCCAGGTGCCACTGCCTGGGGCAGCGGCAGCAGAGTGTATGCCGGCTGGGGACCAGTGCAGACACCCTCCTCCCAGGCTGCAACTGCTTCGGCGCAGCATGCCATGCTGTAAACTGCCTGTGCCACCTGCTGCTGCTCCTGTCGCTCATCCTCCTCAACGGCGAGCACAATACGGCGCAGAGCGCGACCAACCTCCTGCATTGCCGTTACAGGGCCCCGTTGCTTGCCCCTGCAGAGGCAGGCAAAGGGCAAAGGTCTGGCAATCAGGCGGCACCAAGGGTAAGGGCATGCAGATAGTCACGTGCAGCTTGGCACGTCTGCCGATCCTACCACAGACCCCTGACACTAGCTGGCACGGCTGTGTGCATGCCCACCTTAGCATCGGCTGCTGCGCCAGCAGGGTTGCATTGGGGCGCTCCAAAAAGCTCAAAATGTCGTCCAGCACACTGAACACGCAGGCGGCAGCGGCAGCCTCGCTGCTGCTGGCCTCCTTTGCGTCTGTCGCGCACAGGCTGAACCCCAGCCGGTCTGCCGCCTCCACCTGCGGCAGCAGCAGCAGCACAGCCACAAAGAAGTGGCATCAAGGGATAGCGGCAAAATCGCTAGGCCGCACATGTTTCGCAGCAGCAAACCAGATGAATGCTGTGTGCGGTCCCTACCAGCTGCGTCCCACCTTTCTGAGCGCTGACAGCAGCATGAGCTGCGCCGTGACGTCCTCCATCTTCTCCTGCCGCTCCAGGTGCTCCACCCGGCGGACTAACTCCTGCAGCACATCATGCAGATCACAGATACAAAACTCAGGCATGCCCTGCCCGCACTTTCACGCAATGGGCGCTACCCTTGCCTGCATGATGCGCCAGATCTCCCTACGCTCAACAGGTGGTACGCGTGGCCGACGTGCTGAGCCTCCAGCGGCCCGGCTGATCCCGGTACCGATGCCGCCTGCCGCTGCATGCCGTTGGGCCAGCAGCGCTGCAGCGCGGGCGCTGCTGTTGAGCGAGAGGCAGCGCAGCCAGGTGCAAGTCTCCTCCAGGTGCAGCTGCAGCCAGGCAAAGGCAGCTTCCGCGCAGATGAGTGAGGTTTTTTTAAGCACTGCAGGTCAAGCTTCAGAAACCGTTGCTAGGTAGCAGAAAGCAACTGGGCAGCGTGCCTGTTCTGCGTCCTTCCAGGCACGTGGGTTGATACGACGCAGGATCATGCCGGCGCTCTTTCCCGACATGTCCATGGGCCGCACACAATGTTTGATGCCATTGGCCGCATATCCGCCCTCCTCCATCACTGCAGCAGAAGGCCGGGTGGGATGGTGGGTGGAGACCAGCAGTGGTGGTAGCGCGATGCAGCCCTGACAGGAAGGGGAGCTTGATGCAGAATGAGTATTGGAAAGCAAACAAGGGGGCTCGGCATGCTGGCAACAGCATCTAGCAGTGGAGCGCTCACCCATGATGCAACCACGAGGCAGTGGCACGCAGCAGACGCCATTAGTATATCTGCACCTGGCAGCGCCAGATATGAGTTAGAAGAGGGCGGACAGTCAACACTGAGCAAGGCAACCATGCAAGGTGGTACACACCCATACAGTTGCGTGCCAAAGCTCAGCCGACTATCGCTAAAGAGACGCAGCGACAGGATGGGCTGGCAGAAACGTGCGGCATCATCATAATGGCTCTGCAGGCAGGGACGTTGCCAAGCTGTCCTCAACATGGAAAAGGAACCGGAAGTGAGCGGGAAAACCCAGCAAAACACCAAACGAAATCAGACCAAACCTCTCCAATATGGACACGAACCGTGCCTACCTGGATTCCTTCTGAGCCATCGTGGTATATGTTTAGCGCTATGGAGTCACAGAAGCCGGGCGCCACAAGGCCCGCACCTACCAGCGGAGCCTCCACCTTCTGCCGCATCCAGCGGGGTGGCTGCAGGCCGAGGGCCGGGCAGCAAGTGGGCGGGACAGTGAATAAGAACAAGTACCCTTGCAGCACAACAATGGACGGATGGCTTTGGCAATAGTCCTCACCGGTGGCACATCAAGGCGCACTCCACCTGCCACCATGGCATCGGCCCCGGCAAGCTGGTCCCGCGTCCACATGTACCTGCGCCCCAGTGTGCTAGCCAGTCCATTTTGTGCGGAGACCAGTTGGGGCTAAAGATGGCACATGTGTTGCCTGGTGCGGATCCAGCTGCTCAACATTTGCTGGTCAAACTAGCTCAACATGGCACACTGTGTGGAGTGCAGCAGATCGAAACGCTGCCTCACTGGTGTTCACCTGGCACCCCAAAAAAACTTGCTTCGCTTGTGGGCCCCGCCACGGCCGGCAGTGCGATGGTAGCACGTGCTGGGCAGCAGGCCTTGGTGCGATCGAGCGTCCACGCCGTCTGCACCAGTAACAGTCCATCAGCGAGCTCAAGCAGCAGGGCAGCAGGGCAAAATGGCGGCCAGGCAGCGCACCAGACTCTTTCTCTATGGCCGCCAGCTCTCCTTCGCTGAACAGCTGGGTGTAGGTGGTCACACCGATGGGCAGCAGGCCGGCGGGAGGACGCGTGGGCGGAGGAAGCAGCGTGTCATCCTCTGCTGCCACTCCAGCGCTGGCACCTGGTGTGGAGCCCTGCTGGCTTGCATCCGCAGCAATGGGCACAGCTGGGGCGCTACTGCCACTGCCGCCACCACTCTCACTGACGGCCCGCTTCCTTGCTTCCAGCACTTGGTGATAGTTGTCCGGACACTCATCGACGTGCCAGAAGAATTCGGTCCGCAGAAACTGCCGTCCTGCCACCTGGATGCAAGTCCTGAAAGGGAAATCCGGCAGCGGCTGGTCCATCAGCAACCCCTGTCGATGAATGTCAGCACATGAGAGGCGAAACAGATGGCACACAAAGACTCACTCAACCGGCACAAGGTGGTGGGTGAAGCTGTCCCGGGTGCCTATAAAGTAGAATGGCCAGGGCACCTGCGCCATGGAACAACCATCTGTCTGCTCAGTTCAGCCTCCACACCACTCGAGGCCAACAGGCACACAGCGCCCCACCCCCCACCCCCCCCACCCCCCCCATGGAGGGCAATCAATCTGCAAGCGCATCCCACCTGTAGGCCCACATGCCCGCTGCCACAACTGGCAGCCGCCAGAAGGCAGCTGGCAGCCAGCACAACGGCAGCACTGTAGTCCAGACTCGGGCCCGCTGCCTGGGCTTCGGGATGCGCGTGTTTCAGCCGATCCGGGCCCAGTCCAAGTAGGCATGCCATGGGACTGCTGAGCGCAGTGGTGCCCACAGCCACCTGCAACAGCGACCGAGACATGCTTGCCGCTGACTTGAGGCCTGAAACGCGTACGCGCTGTAAGCTTGCGCAAACAGGCACCTGATTATTGCAAACAGCAGAGATAGCACCTGCAGTTGGCCGCAAAAGTCGAGAAGGCGACGGTGGTTGGCCGCCGCCAGCTCCTTCAGCAGCATTTTCTCCACACCTCGTGCTGCTGAAAAAAGTGAGTCGCGCATCGGCCTGCAGATCGAAGGAGCCATTGCACAAAACAAGTGACATCAATTTGCCGACTTATCAGGCTTCGTCAACACCACTGATTACTCATGCATCCCAACCCCAATCACGCAGCCGTCCCACCTGCCCAGCCGCTCCCAGGTGGCCTGCTCAACATATAGTTCGAGCCTGGACAGTTGCACACAAGCTGTTACGGGCGACACAAGGTAGGCACGGTGGCGGCACAAGCGCGCAATACACGACCTGTCCGAGGCATAGAGAGCCCACCTGCCACTGAAGGTGTACATGCTTAGCCGGTGATGTGACTGCGGTGCGACCGTCACTGAAGCAGCGGGGACGGGAGCTGTTGGCAGAGCAGCCGCCACTGGTGTTGGCCCTGATGGTGCAGCAGCGGGTGCAGGCATGGGTGTAAGCGGTGGTGCTGCGTTGACTTGCTGCTGCGCTTGATTCTGTCCAAGCTCCTCCTGGTGCCAGTGCTGCTCTTCCTCCTGCATCTCTTGAAGCAGCTCCTCCAGTCCCTGCTCCCCTTCGAGCTCAGCAACTGCAAACTTGGCAACATGGCTGACACCGTCCTCTGTACTGTAGCCCTCCGCCGCAGTCGCTGCTGCTGCTGCTGCATCCTCAGCCGCATCCTCCGCCTCAAAATCAGGCATCTCGTGATCACCTGCCGCCTCTGCTGCCGCTGCTGTGACCTCAGCTGCTCGCAACTCTGCCGCAGCCTTGTGCAGTGCCACCTCCAGTTCAGCGGTGCTCAGCTGCGCCAATGGCTGGCTACTGAGTGCTGGATCAGGCTCAGCAGTGGCAGCTGCAGCTGCAGGACACAGAGTCACCCCAACACATTCAGCAATGCCCACAGCCAGACTGGCCTGACTACCAACTGCAATTGCCGCTGCTGGTGCCGATGCCACTCCTGCTGCTGCTGGGAAGTGTGGCCTGGCATAATGCTGTGAACCGGTGGCTGATCTAAGTGCCGCAGGCGGCGGCTGCTTTTCTTCCCTCAGCCGACTCACAAGGCTGCGCGCTGCTGTCCCTAACATCTTGCGAGCAGGAGCTGCATCTTCTGCCGCCGCCTCCTCCGCCTCACAGGCACCCACCAAGACATCCACGAATGCTGAAGCCAGGCTCCCATTCACGCGATGGCCGTCTGCCGCAGCGTCAGGCCTGCAGCCACTGCTGTGGCAAGCAGATACCGGCTGCAGAGGTTTTGCAACTGGAATCAGCTGGGCACCTGCTGCCACAGTGCCTGACTCGCCTCCCCTGCCTGGTGCTGCTTCGACCGCTGCCGGTTGCAACCCAGCACCAGAGGTGCCTGGGGCTGCCAGCGGCAGGGGCGCGTCATCTAGAAGCGCCGACAGCAGGCCGCCACCTCCTAGCTGCCGAGCCGCAGACCTGCAGGCAGGCACCACAAATCTTGCTCTACGCATCGCATGGAACTAGCAACCAAAGCACATGAACCATGGTAGCACAACCAGCATCAAACACAGTGCCCCATTTCGTGTGAACAGCAGCATGCAGCTGTTCCCATACTTGCCTGAGAGGGCAGGTGCCACCCACGCCCTTCCTGACCATCACACCTAATTGCACGTTCGACTGCTCCACACTGTATCGCACTGCTGTCCCATTGCTGCCGGCTGATGCAGGGGTGGTGGAGACCGGGTGCAGCTGGCCCTGCTGGTCAAGGTGATAGTGCAGGCAGATGAAAGACCGGTCCTGCAGGCAGAGGGAATGAGGATTGAAAAGTTGCAGCAAGGGTTGGGGTGAAGGTATGGTCGGCCAGACAAGCATGCAGACAACAAAATGTCCAGCAGGCCCTATTGAGCCCACCTGGAGCAGCGACTCCACCCCGCGTGCCCCAGCTGAAGCTTCTACCAGGCGCCCGCCCTGCTGATGCAGCAGCTCTCGTCGCCCAGCGGGCAGTAGCAAATAACTCTTCATGTGGTTTTCCTCCCGCAGCGGCAGCACGGCAGCAATGGTGGCCTGCACGTCAGGCGGTGACGGGTCAGATCAGGCAGAGGAACATCATGCAGCTGCGGTCAAGGCGCAGCGGGAGCCCAGCTCTGACCACCAGCAGTGGGCCCCCGGTCACCGTGGTGCTGATGGTCTGCACGAGGGCGTTCACATGGCTGCCAGCCACCTCTTTCAGCCCTGGTGGCTGGAACACTGCAAGTGTACACACGAGCAGGAGTGCTGAGCTGCAGGTTAAGTCGTGTCGACAGAAAAGGGGCACCGGTGGAACAGGGCCCTGGGGGTGCAGGCATGGGCCCCTGGCGCGCACCTAGGTGTGGCAGCTGCGCCATGCCATCAGCGCCAATCTGGCGGCTCTCAGTGTGGACCACGTACGAGACGCCCGCGGTGAGCTTAGCCTGCCCGGCAGACGGAGCGGGATGGGCTGCGGCATGCAGATAAGGAAGGGCAAAGAATAGCCCAGAAGATAGCTCCATGCCAGCAGCAGCCCCTCACCTGGTCTGTGGGCGGCGGCGGCATCGCCTCCAGCTGGCGCACCAGCAACTGTAGCGAATGCTGCACGATCACTGCCTGCGCTTGCCGCCACAGCGCAGAGAGTCTGGATCGCACGCAACCGCCTGCAGCGCCGTGGGAAGCAGCCTGCTGCTGCAGCACGGCGTGCAGGCGAGGCAGGTCGACTGCTGCGCCGCGCACCAGCGGACCACGCTGGTGCGCTGCAGCTACGACGGACGGATCCAGCTCTGCCGGATCCAGCTCTGCCAGTGCTGATTGTAAATCTGCCACAGCTGAATGCTGCTGCTGCTGAGGCGGCAGCGGCGACTGAAGCCCATGCGGCGACACAGCTGCTGGAGCAAGGCGGAAAGAGGGCGGTGTGGAAGGCAGCACTGCCACAGGTGCCGCTTGAGTCGCTGCCTGAGCAGTCGCTCCCTGTGGAAGCAGCTGTGCAAAACCCTGCTGCGGCTGCTGCTGGTCGGGCGGCAGCAGATGCTTGCGTGGCCTACCGCGCTTGCGAGGCAGCATGGGGGACTGCAGCCCTGCTGCAACCTGTTCAAGTGCAGCCGCTGCCGGCGGTTGCGGCTGAATAGGCGTGTGCACCCCCGGAGCATCAGCCCCCTGAAGCGGCATCGGTGGACGAAGGTGGCCAGCTGTGGCAGCACTGCGCGACTGCAATGGTCGGCCGATGGTCAATGATGGCGCCACAAGGGCGGCGCCGCCACTGCTGTCAGCACTGTTGGCTGCTGGTAAAGACGCAACCCGATGGCAGTCGTGTTGTCTCTCTGCCTTGTGCCGCTTGCTGCCGGCAGCCATCGGGGTGCTGATTCTGGGGCCGCCTTGCGCAGCAGCATCAGCGGCGTGCCGCTTCATGGGTGGGGTGCTGTTGCCACAAGCATCCACCTGCATCTGATAGGATTCGGCAGAAGCCTCTGCTGCCACGTGGTCTACTGTCGCCTCTGTGTGTGGCCGCCCGCCGCTACTGTCGGCGGGGTGGCATCGTCCCGCCTGCGCGCAAAGCCGTTCATGGGGCAACTTCACGAGCAATCCCTTGCTCGGAGAGGTGAGGCTGGCTTCCGAGTGCAACTGCAACTCGATAGGGTTTCAGGCACAAGAGTGTGCTGTCGGCTTGCGAGCCCCCCACCATCTTGCGATCGCATGAGTCAATCCAGTCAGCGTTGTATGACCTCCTGACGACAGCGCCTCTGCTTGTCCGCCTTACTGTCGTCGGTGCGCCGGCGGGCGTGCGCGCAACGCTGGTCAAGGGAAACTTCACGTGCGGGCATGGACTGGTGCGCGCCTTCAGCACTTTGCGGCCAGGTGTCCTGCCCGTCCCGCCGGCGCAGCCGCCAGCGCCGCGCCACCGCCGCGTCTCTCACACGGTGCAAAGCTCTTGGTTCACTTGCTGGACATCAAACCCCAAGATGGGTCGAAATTTCCACTCTGATCCATTCAGATCCAGCCATCCAGATCCATTGCCACCATTGGACGGTGCTCGTACACATCCCTTTAGCGACCCAATCGATGAGCTTGACGGACTGCGGAGCTGATCACTGCTCCCCACCCCACCACTTGCCGCCTGGCGCTGCTTGCCGCATCGGTGGGCGAGCCATCATGTAGAAGGAAACGCCATTATAAGAGTCGGGTCATAAGAACCAGACCCCTGGCCCGCCCAGCTCAAACTGCTCCACATCCCTGCGCCACGGGGGATTGCCACCCCATGTGTGTCATGTATGCTAGTCGTGCCGCTGCTGCACGCAACAGCTTCAAGGAGTTCAGTGACAGGGCAGGTGGCAAACGCTCTACCACCTGCATCCGGCAAGCGCTCCAGAGAATGTAGCATGGCATGCCCCAGCCCGTTGCGCTGCTGCCGTGTCATTGCTGCCAGGAAGTCGATGTGCCGTAGGGGGGGCGTGGGCCTGCAATAGAGGGGCTGTCCACCACGACAGGTGAGATCACTGCAACGCACGTCCAGAAGTCGGGAGTGTGGCTGCTTTCACAGGCAACAGTTGCACCTGCATGAACTGCTCCTGGATCCTGATGAGGTCCACCTTCAGCTGCTTCTCAGGGGGATTGCAAGCCGGCGAAGCGGGTGGACCTGAACTGTGCACCAGACGGCGGCGGTGTGGCACAAACCTATAGTATCGATGGCCCCCTCCACCAATGCCTCTCCATTCCAAAGTATTGCGTTCTAGGCAAGGATGGGCTCTGTAGAAGGCAATGAAGCCCATGGATGCTGCCACCCTTGGGATGGCTCCTTGGACTCACTACCGCGTCAAGGCAAGGATTTGCAGGCAAGGAGGTGGTGGTGCAGGAAAGGGAGCTGCAGCTGGTGGGAGGGAGTGTGGGTGAATAGGCCGGAAAAACACTGAGAGAAGGAGAAGGTGCGTTACAGTTCGACTGGCAAGCAAACTAATCAAACGAATAGGATGTATTGTACAAAACCGAGTGTGTTTGAGACTGGGCTTGCGCGCCGCCTGGATCCTCCGGAGGCACCGCATCACCGCGCCAGCTGGTCACCATACCTGAGCTGCTGCCCTGGTGGAGGTCACGGGTTGACAGGCTCGCTAGGTGCGCCACAATGGAGCACACCACAGAGACAGGCATGACAGATGCTCCGCCGGGCTGTGCGGCACCCTGGCCCGCGACGCCGTACCCAGCTCCACCTGCGGTACCAAGGCGATCTCGGTCGGGCGGCGAGCGCTAGTCAGGCGCTAGACAGCTGGGCTGCATGCCCGCTGGGCCTGTTCTCTCTGAGCAGCATTTCTAATGGTCAATCCATGACCAGCAGCACGCCGCCAGCCGCGAAACTTGCCTGCCAGGCGTGCCGCCAGACGGTGCAGACTGAGCAGTAGGGCCTTCACAGTTGCCCTGAAGGCTGTCGGCCACAGGGCATGCTGCGCAGCAATCCACACCGGCTTTGTCAGGCATGCGGCTACCTCCCTGCACGCACAAACATGCGGTAGCAAGTTGTTCGAGTGTGAAGGCGGCTGTGCTGGCGGAGGAACCCCATCCATGACAGCTACAGAATCCACGAAGATTCAAAGCAGATTCAAAGACCAACCTCAAGTCGGCATCGGGCTCTTCTTGGATGGCCTGTAGCACAGGGCTGGCGTCCGCGCCAGCCAGCACGAGGGCCTGCATAAGGCGCAATGCTCGGCTCCGTGTCGTGTTCATGCAGATCTGGTGCCACTTGCCGTCCTGGCCCGGCTGCCAACCCTGCAGGCAGGAGCACAACATTAGCACAGGAAGCTGTTTCCTGCCATCGGCATCTCAAGGGGCAAGGCCGAGGCAGCCCCCGCCTACAACCAGCCCATTGTTCCCTGAGCAGGAGCTGTCACCCCACCATTCGTCCCGTCTCTTCGCAGTATTCAAAGCAGCTGTACCACATCGCGCGGTTCTGAAGGAAGCAGTGCTGGAGCAAGCTGATCTGTTGTCCGTCACTCTTGATCACCGCGCCGGGGTCCGCCGCCCTGCGTGCCAGCAGCACCTGAGGGAAGCCAGCGGCAGGGTTGCAGAAGCATGGGTTTGCTGGGTTGCACGTCGTGCAAGCAAGCTGGCAAGCTGGCTCAGCCCGCCCTGACGCTCCCAAGCTCAGCGCCACCAACACGAACCACAATCCTGTCGCCTACCCACCTCTGCGCATTCCACTTTGTCTAGATTCATGGCTGTCGTCACAAGGGTCAGCGAATCCTCTGCCTCCAGCTCCCATCCCCGCATTGCCATCATCTCCAGCAGCCAGCCAAGCTCCCGCACCCGGTTCAAACGGATGGCGGCATCCAGGACGGATGCCTCCATATCAGCGCCATACTGCATGCAGCCGGCGGCACATTCACACTGGAGCACAGGCTGGATGGTTGAGGGTGGGAGGAAAGGAGTGCATGGGAGCCCAAGCTGCAGCAATGCACCATGGTGGCTGCATGATGTGCCTCACCTTGGTGAGCAGGAATATCATAGTCGAGCGTGCCTCGCTGCTGGGCGCCAGCAGCGCAGCCACCAGCGGGTAGAAGGCCCCCGCCTTGCTTGCTTGTGTGGGCTTAAAGTCTGGTAAAGCAAGAACTAGCTTGCAACATAGACTCCCCGCCGAAACGGGACGGGAACCGGGCGAAAGCAGAGAAAGCAATAAAACAGGGGTGGAGCAAGGCGACATGCAACGCAAGCAGCTGACAGGGCACGCATCGAAACGTGTGTATGACTGGCAAAGTGGCATGGCGCATTGGGGAGAAACGCAACGGTACGGGAGCATGGGCTGGCCAAACGGCAGTGCGGAACGCTAGGTCACTAGAAAAGCAGGGAAAGGCGCACTATGTATGCAATGAGGGCAGCCCCGGCTCGGGGC